>NW_024056318.1:0-77321 GCF_013401445.1 Tripterygium wilfordii | reverse complement strand
GCTAGTTGAGCCTTCAGTGCCACGTGTTTCGTAAGGTAGAGGACGCGAATAGACCAAATTATTCTCAATTGCATAAAAAACGTGAAAAGCTCCTCTATGGAGAGAGTTGAGCAATTCCAAAGCATCAATGTGGACCGTTGTACTCTATTTAGTGCTCTTAAAGTCTAACTTGCTAGTTGAGCCTTCGTGCCAACGTTTCGTAAGGTAAAGACGCGAATAGACCAAGTTATGTCTCAAATTGCACAAAAACGTGAAAAGCTCCTCTATGGAGAGAGTTGAGCAATTCCAAAGCATCAATGTGGACCGTTGTACTCTATTTAGTGCTCTTAAAAGTCTAACTTGCTAGTTGAGCCTTCGTGCCACGTTTCGTAAGGTAAAGGACGCGAATAGACCAAGTTATGTCTCAAATTGCACAAAAACGTGAAAAGCTCCTCTATGGAGAGAGTTGAGCAATTCCAAAGCATCAATGTGGACCGTTGTACTCTATTTAGTGCTCTTAAGAAGTCTAACTTGCTAGTTGAGCCTTCGTGCCACGTTTCGTAAGGTAAAGACGCGAATAGACCAAGTTATGTCTCAAATTGCACAAAAACGTGAAAAGCTCCTCTATGGAGAGAGTTGAGCAATTCCAAAGCATCAATGTGGACCGTTGTACTCTATTTAGTGCTCTTAAAAGTCTAACTTGCTAGTTGAGCCTTCGTGCCACGTTTCGTAAGGTAAAGACGCGAATAGACCAAGTTATGTCTCAAATTGCACTAAAAAACGTGAAAAGCTCCTCTATGGAGAGAGTTGAGCAATTCCAAAGCATCAATGTGGACCGTTGTACTCTATTTAGTGCTCTTAAAAGTCTAACTTGCTAGTTGAGCCTTCGTGCCACGTTTCGTAAGGTAAAGACGCGAATAGACCAAGTTATGTCTCAAATTGCACAAAAACGTGAAAAGCTCCTCTATGGAGAGAGTTGAGCAATTCCAAAGCATCAATGTGGACCGTTGTACTCTATTTAGTGCTCTTAAAAGTCTAACTTGCTAGTTGAGCCTTCGTGCCACGTTTCGTAAGGTAAAGACGCGAATAGACCAAGTTATGTCTCAAATTGCACAAAAACGTGAAAAGCTCCTCTATGGAGAGAGTTGAGCAATTCCAAAGCATCAATGTGGACCGTTGTACTCTATTTAGTGCTTCTTAGAAGTCTAACTTGCTAGTTGAGCCTTCGTGCCACGTTTCGTAAGGTAAAGACGCGAATAGACCAAGTTATGTCTCAAATTGCACAAAAACGTGAAAAGCTCCTCTATGGAGAGAGTTGAGCAATTCCAAAGCATCAATGTGGACCGTTGTACTCTATTTAGTGCTCTTAGAAGTCTAACTTGCTAGTTGAGCCTTCGTGCCACGTTTCGTAAGGTAAAGACGCGAATAGACCAAGTTATGTCTCAAATTGCACAAAAACGTGAAAAGCTCCTCTATGGAGAGAGTTGAGCAATTCCAAAGCATCAATGTGGACCGTTGTACTCTATTTAGTGCTCTTAAAAGTCTAACTTGCTAGTTGAGCCTTCGTGCCACGTTTCGTAAGGTAAAGACGCGAATAGACCAAGTTATGTCTCAAATTGCACAAAAACGTGAAAAGCTCCTCTATGGAGAGAGTTGAGCAATTCCAAAGCATCAATGTGGACCGTTGTACTCTATTTAGTGCTCTTAAAAGTCTAACTTGCTAGTTGAGCCTTCGTGCCACGTTTCGTAAGGTAAAGACGCGAATAGACCAAGTTATGTCTCAAATTGCACAAAAACGTGAAAAGCTCCTCTATGGAGAGAGTTGAGCAATTCCAAAGCATCAATGTGGACCGTTGTACTCTATTTAGTGCTCTTAAAAGTCTAACTTGCTAGTTGAGCCTTCGTGCCACGTTTCGTAAGGTAAAGACGCGAATAGACCAAGTTATGTCTCAAATTGCACAAAAACGTGAAAAGCTCCTCTATGGAGAGAGTTGAGCAATTCCAAAGCATCAATGTGGACCGTTGTACTCTATTTAGTGCTCTTAAAAGTCTAACTTGCTAGTTGAGCCTTCGTGCCACGTTTCGTAAGGTAAAGACGCGAATAGACCAAGTTATGTCTCAAATTGCACAAAAACGTGAAAAGCTCCTCTATGGAGAGAGTTGAGCAATTCCAAAGCATCAATGTGGACCGTTGTACTCTATTTAGTGCTCTTAAAAGTCTAACTTGCTAGTTGAGCCTTCGTGCCACGTTTCGTAAGGTAAAGACGCGAATAGACCAAGTTATGTCTCAAATTGCACAAAAACGTGAAAAGCTCCTCTATGGAGAGAGTTGAGCAATTCCAAAGCATCAATGTGGACCGTTGTACTCTATTTAGTGCTTCTTAGAAGTCTAACTTGCTAGTTGAGCCTTCGTGCCACGTTTCGTAAGGTAAAGACGCGAATAGACCAAGTTATGTCTCAAATTGCACAAAAACGTGAAAAGCTCCTCTATGGAGAGAGTTGAGCAATTCCAAAGCATCAATGTGGACCGTTGTACTCTATTTAGTGCTCTTAAAAGTCTAACTTGCTAGTTGAGCCTTCGTGCCACGTTTCGTAAGGTAAAGACGCGAATAGACCAAGTTATGTTTGAAATTGCACAAAAACGTGAAAAGCTCCTCTATGGAGAGAGTTGAGCAATTCCAAAGCATCAATGTGGACCGTTGTACTCTATTTAGTGCTCTTAAAAGTCTAACTTGCTAGTTGAGCCTTCGTGCCACGTTTCGTAAGGTAAAGACGCGAATAGACCAAGTTATGTCTCAAATTGCACAAAAACGTGAAAAGCTCCTCTATGGAGAGAGTTGAGCAATTCCAAAGCATCAATGTGGACCGTTGTACTCTATTTAGTGCTCTTAAAAGTCTAACTTGCTAGTTGAGCCTTCGTGCCACGTTTCGTAAGGTAAAGACGCGAATAGACCAAGTTATGTCTCAAATTGCACAAAAACGTGAAAAGCTCCTCTATGGAGAGAGTTGAGCAATTCCAAAGCATCAATGTGGACCGTTGTACTCTATTTAGTGCTCTTAAAAGTCTAACTTGCTAGTTGAGCCTTCGTGCCACGTTTCGTAAGGTAAAGACGCGAATAGACCAAGTTATGTCTCAAATTGCACAAAAACGTGAAAAGCTCCTCTATGGAGAGAGTTGAGCAATTCCAAAGCATCAATGTGGACCGTTGTACTCTATTTAGTGCTCTTAAAAGTCTAACTTGCTAGTTGAGCCTTCGTGCCACGTTTCGTAAGGTAAAGACGCGAATAGACCAAGTTATGTCTCAAATTGCACAAAAACGTGAAAAGCTCCTCTATGGAGAGAGTTGAGCAATTCCAAAGCATCAATGTGGACCGTTGTACTCTATTTAGTGCTCTTAAAAGTCTAACTTGCTAGTTGAGCCTTCGTGCCACGTTTCGTAAGGTAAAGACGCGAATAGACCAAGTTATGTCTCAAATTGCACAAAAACGTGAAAAGCTCCTCTATGGAGAGAGTTGAGCAATTCCAAAGCATCAATGTGGACCGTTGTACTCTATTTAGTGCTCTTAGAAGTCTAACTTGCTAGTTGAGCCTTCGTGCCACGTTTCGTAAGGTAAAGACGCGAATAGACCAAGTTATGTCTCAAATTGCACAAAAACGTGAAAAGCTCCTCTATGGAGAGAGTTGAGCAATTCCAAAGCATCAATGTGGACCGTTGTACTCTATTTAGTGCTCTTAAAAGTCTAACTTGCTAGTTGAGCCTTCGTGCCACGTTTCGTAAGGTAAAGACGCGAATAGACCAAGTTATGTCTCAAATTGCACAAAAACGTGAAAAGCTCCTCTATGGAGAGAGTTGAGCAATTCCAAAGCATCAATGTGGACCGTTGTACTCTATTTAGTGCTCTTAGAAAGTCTAACTTGCTAGTTGAGCCTTCGTGCCACGTTTCGTAAGGTAAAGACGCGAATAGACCAAGTTATGTCTCAAATTGCACAAAAACGTGAAAAGCTCCTCTATGGAGAGAGTTGAGCAATTCCAAAGCATCAATGTGGACCGTTGTACTCTATTTAGTGCTCTTAAAAGTCTAACTTGCTAGTTGAGCCTTCGTGCCACGTTTCGTAAGGTAAAGACGCGAATAGACCAAGTTATGTCTCAAATTGCACAAAAACGTGAAAAGCTCCTCTATGGAGAGAGTTGAGCAATTCCAAAGCATCAATGTGGACCGTTGTACTCTATTTAGTGCTCTTAAAAGTCTAACTTGCTAGTTGAGCCTTCGTGCCACGTTTCGTAAGGTAAAGACGCGAATAGACCAAGTTATGTCTCAAATTGCATCAAAAACGTGAAAAGCTCCTCTATGGAGAGAGTTGAGCAATTCCAAAGCATCAATGTGGACCGTTGTACTCTATTTAGTGTTCTTAGAAGTCTAACTTGCTAGTTGAGCCTTCGTGCCACGTTTCGTAAGGTAAAGACGCGAATAGACCAAGTTATGTCTCAAATTGCACAAAAACGTGAAAAGCTCCTCTATGGAGAGAGTTGAGCAATTCCAAAGCATCAATGTGGACCGTTGTACTCTATTTAGTGCTCTTAAAAGTCTAACTTGCTAGTTGAGCCTTCGTGCCACGTTTCGTAAGGTAAAGACGCGAATAGACCAAGTTATGTCTCAAATTGCATAAAAACGTGAAAAGCTCCTCTATGGAGAGAGTTGAGCAATTTCAATGCAGCAATGTGGACCGTTGTACTCTATTTAGTGCTCTTAAAAGTCTAACTTGCTAGTTGAGCCTTCGTGCCACGTTTCGTAAGGTAAAGACGCGAATAGACCAAGTTATGTCTCAAATTGCACAAAAACGTGAAAAGCTCCTCTATGGAGAGAGTTGAGCAATTCCAAAGCATCAATGTGGACCGTTGTACTCTATTTAGTGCTCTTAAAAGTCTAACTTGCTAGTTGAGCCTTCGTGCCACGTTTCGTAAGGTAAAGACGCGAATAGACCAAGTTATGTCTCAAATTGCACAAAAACGTGAAAAGCTCCTCTATGGAGAGAGTTGAGCAATTCCAAAGCATCAATGTGGACCGTTGTACTCTATTTAGTGCTCTTAAAAGTCTAACTTGCTAGTTGAGCCTTCGTGCCACGTTTCGTAAGGTAAAGACGCGAATAGACCAAGTTATGTCTCAAATTGCACAAAAACGTGAAAAGCTCCTCTATGGAGAGAGTTGAGCAATTCCAAAGCATCAATGTGGACCGTTGTACTCTATTTAGTGCTTCTTAAGAAGTCTAACTTGCTAGTTGAGCCTTCGTGCCACGTTTCGTAAGGTAAAGACGCGAATAGACCAAGTTATGTCTCAAATTGCACAAAAACGTGAAAAGCTCCTCTATGGAGAGAGTTGAGCAATTCCAAAGCATCAATGTGGACCGTTGTACTCTATTTAGTGCTCTTAAAAGTCTAACTTGCTAGTTGAGCCTTCGTGCCACGTTTCGTAAGGTAAAGACGCGAATAGACCAAGTTATGTCTCAAATTGCACAAAAACGTGAAAAGCTCCTCTATGGAGAGAGTTGAGCAATTCCAAAGCATCAATGTGGACCGTTGTACTCTATTTAGTGCTCTTAAAAGTCTAACTTGCTAGTTGAGCCTTCGTGCCACGTTTCGTAAGGTAAAGACGCGAATAGACCAAGTTATGTCTCAAATTGCACAAAAACGTGAAAAGCTCCTCTATGGAGAGAGTTGAGCAATTCCAAAGCATCAATGTGGACCGTTGTACTCTATTTAGTGCTCTTAAAAGTCTAACTTGCTAGTTGAGCCTTCGTGCCACGTTTCGTAAGGTAAAGACGCGAATAGACCAAGTTATGTCTCAAATTGCACAAAAACGTGAAAAGCTCCTCTATGGAGAGAGTTGAGCAATTCCAAAGCATCAATGTGGACCGTTGTACTCTATTTAGTGCTCTTAAAAGTCTAACTTGCTAGTTGAGCCTTCGTGCCACGTTTCGTAAGGTAAAGACGCGAATAGACCAAGTTATGTCTCAAATTGCACAAAAACGTGAAAAGCTCCTCTATGGAGAGAGTTGAGCAATTCCAAAGCATCAATGTGGACCGTTGTACTCTATTTAGTGCTCTTAGAAGTCTAACTTGCTAGTTGAGCCTTCGTGCCACGTTTCGTAAGGTAAAGACGCGAATAGACCAAGTTATGTCTCAAATTGCACAAAAACGTGAAAAGCTCCTCTATGGAGAGAGTTGAGCAATTCCAAAGCATCAATGTGGACCGTTGTACTCTATTTAGTGCTCTTAAAAGTCTAACTTGCTAGTTGAGCCTTCGTGCCACGTTTCGTAAGGTAAAGACGCGAATAGACCAAGTTATGTCTCAAATTGCACAAAAACGTGAAAAGCTCCTCTATGGAGAGAGTTGAGCAATTCCAAAGCATCAATGTGGACCGTTGTACTCTATTTAGTGCTCTTAAAAGTCTAACTTGCTAGTTGAGCCTTCGTGCCACGTTTCGTAAGGTAAAGACGCGAATAGACCAAGTTATGTCTCAAATTGCACAAAAACGTGAAAAGCTCCTCTATGGAGAGAGTTGAGCAATTCCAAAGCATCAATGTGGACCGTTGTACTCTATTTAGTGCTCTTAAAAGTCTAACTTGCTAGTTGAGCCTTCGTGCCACGTTTCGTAAGGTAAAGACGCGAATAGACCAAGTTATGTCTCAAATTGCACAAAAACGTGAAAAGCTCCTCTATGGAGAGAGTTGAGCAATTCCAAAGCATCAATGTGGACCGTTGTACTCTATTTAGTGCTCTTAAAAGTCTAACTTGCTAGTTGAGCCTTCGTGCCACGTTTCGTAAGGTAAAGACGCGAATAGACCAAGTTATGTCTCAAATTGCACAAAAACGTGAAAAGCTCCTCTATGGAGAGAGTTGAGCAATTCCAAAGCATCAATGTGGACCGTTGTACTCTATTTAGTGCTCTTAAAAGTCTAACTTGCTAGTTGAGCCTTCGTGCCACGTTTCGTAAGGTAAAGACGCGAATAGACCAAGTTATGTCTCAAATTGCACAAAAACGTGAAAAGCTCCTCTATGGAGAGAGTTGAGCAATTCCAAAGCATCAATGTGGACCGTTGTACTCTATTTAGTGCTCTTAAAAGTCTAACTTGCTAGTTGAGCCTTCGTGCCACGTTTCGTAAGGTAAAGACGCGAATAGACCAAGTTATGTCTCAAATTGCACAAAAACGTGAAAAGCTCCTCTATGGAGAGAGTTGAGCAATTCCAAAGCATCAATGTGGACCGTTGTACTCTATTTAGTGCTCTTAAAAGTCTAACTTGCTAGTTGAGCCTTCGTGCCACGTTTCGTAAGGTAAAGACGCGAATAGACCAAGTTATGTCTCAAATTGCACAAAAACGTGAAAAGCTCCTCTATGGAGAGAGTTGAGCAATTCCAAAGCATCAATGTGGACCGTTGTACTCTATTTAGTGCTCTTAAAAGTCTAACTTGCTAGTTGAGCCTTCGTGCCACGTTTCGTAAGGTAAAGACGCGAATAGACCAAGTTATGTCTCAAATTGCACAAAAACGTGAAAAGCTCCTCTATGGAGAGAGTTGAGCAATTCCAAAGCATCAATGTGGACCGTTGTACTCTATTTAGTGCTCTTAAAAGTCTAACTTGCTAGTTGAGCCTTCGTGCCACGTTTCGTAAGGTAAAGACGCGAATAGACCAAGTTATGTCTCAAATTGCACAAAAACGTGAAAAGCTCCTCTATGGAGAGAGTTGAGCAATTCCAAAGCATCAATGTGGACCGTTGTACTCTATTTAGTGCTTCTTAGAAAGTCTAACTTGCTAGTTGAGCCTTCGTGCCACGTTTCGTAAGGTAAAGACGCGAATAGACCAAGTTATGTCTCAAATTGCACAAAAACGTGAAAAGCTCCTCTATGGAGAGAGTTGAGCAATTCCAAAGCATCAATGTGGACCGTTGTACTCTATTTAGTGCTCTTAAAAGTCTAACTTGCTAGTTGAGCCTTCGTGCCACGTTTCGTAAGGTAAAGACGCGAATAGACCAAGTTATGTCTCAAATTGCACAAAAACGTGAAAAGCTCCTCTATGGAGAGAGTTGAGCAATTCCAAAGCATCAATGTGGACCGTTGTACTCTATTTAGTGCTCTTAAAAGTCTAACTTGCTAGTTGAGCCTTCGTGCCACGTTTCGTAAGGTAAAGACGCGAATAGACCAAGTTATGTCTCAAATTGCACAAAAACGTGAAAAGCTCCTCTATGGAGAGAGTTGAGCAATTCCAAAGCATCAATGTGGACCGTTGTACTCTATTTAGTGCTCTTAAAAGTCTAACTTGCTAGTTGAGCCTTCGTGCCACGTTTCGTAAGGTAAAGACGCGAATAGACCAAGTTATGTCTCAAATTGCACAAAAACGTGAAAAGCTCCTCTATGGAGAGAGTTGAGCAATTCCAAAGCATCAATGTGGACCGTTGTACTCTATTTAGTGCTCTTAAAAGTCTAACTTGCTAGTTGAGCCTTCGTGCCACGTTTCGTAAGGTAAAGACGCGAATAGACCAAGTTATGTCTCAAATTGCACAAAAACGTGAAAAGCTCCTCTATGGAGAGAGTTGAGCAATTCCAAAGCATCAATGTGGACCGTTGTACTCTATTTAGTGCTTCTTAGAAGTCTAACTTGCTAGTTGAGCCTTCGTGCCACGTTTCGTAAGGTAAAGACGCGAATAGACCAAGTTATGTCTCAAATTGCACAAAAACGTGAAAAGCTCCTCTATGGAGAGAGTTGAGCAATTCCAAAGCATCAATGTGGACCGTTGTACTCTATTTAGTGTTCTTAGAAGTCTAACTTGCTAGTTGAGCCTTCGTGCCACGTTTCGTAAGGTAAAGACGCGAATAGACCAAGTTATGTCTCAAATTGCACAAAAACGTGAAAAGCTCCTCTATGGAGAGAGTTGAGCAATTCCAAAGCATCAATGTGGACCGTTGTACTCTATTTAGTGCTCTTAAAAGTCTAACTTGCTAGTTGAGCCTTCGTGCCACGTTTCGTAAGGTAAAGACGCGAATAGACCAAGTTATGTCTCAAATTGCATCAAAAACGTGAAAAGCTCCTCTATGGAGAGAGTTGAGCAATTCCAAAGCATCAATGTGGACCGTTGTACTCTATTTAGTGCTCTTAAAAGTCTAACTTGCTAGTTGAGCCTTCGTGCCACGTTTCGTAAGGTAAAGACGCGAATAGACCAAGTTATGTCTCAAATTGCACAAAAACGTGAAAAGCTCCTCTATGGAGAGAGTTGAGCAATTCCAAAGCATCAATGTGGACCGTTGTACTCTATTTAGTGCTCTTAAAAGTCTAACTTGCTAGTTGAGCCTTCGTGCCACGTTTCGTAAGGTAAAGACGCGAATAGACCAAGTTATGTCTCAAATTGCACAAAAACGTGAAAAGCTCCTCTATGGAGAGAGTTGAGCAATTCCAAAGCATCAATGTGGACCGTTGTACTCTATTTAGTGCTCTTAAAAGTCTAACTTGCTAGTTGAGCCTTCGTGCCACGTTTCGTAAGGTAAAGACGCGAATAGACCAAGTTATGTCTCAAATTGCACAAAAACGTGAAAAGCTCCTCTATGGAGAGAGTTGAGCAATTCCAAAGCATCAATGTGGACCGTTGTACTCTATTTAGTGCTCTTAGAAGTCTAACTTGCTAGTTGAGCCTTCGTGCCACGTTTCGTAAGGTAAAGACGCGAATAGACCAAGTTATGTCTCAAATTGCACAAAAACGTGAAAAGCTCCTCTATGGAGAGAGTTGAGCAATTCCAAAGCATCAATGTGGACCGTTGTACTCTATTTAGTGCTCTTAAAAGTCTAACTTGCTAGTTGAGCCTTCGTGCCACGTTTCGTAAGGTAAAGACGCGAATAGACCAAGTTATGTCTCAAATTGCACAAAAACGTGAAAAGCTCCTCTATGGAGAGAGTTGAGCAATTCCAAAGCATCAATGTGGACCGTTGTACTCTATTTAGTGCTCTTAAAAGTCTAACTTGCTAGTTGAGCCTTCGTGCCACGTTTCGTAAGGTAAAGACGCGAATAGACCAAGTTATGTCTCAAATTGCACAAAAACGTGAAAAGCTCCTCTATGGAGAGAGTTGAGCAATTCCAAAGCATCAATGTGGACCGTTGTACTCTATTTAGTGCTCTTAAAAGTCTAACTTGCTAGTTGAGCCTTCGTGCCACGTTTCGTAAGGTAAAGACGCGAATAGACCAAGTTATGTCTCAAATTGCACAAAAACGTGAAAAGCTCCTCTATGGAGAGAGTTGAGCAATTCCAAAGCATCAATGTGGACCGTTGTACTCTATTTAGTGCTCTTAGAAGTCTAACTTGCTAGTTGAGCCTTCGTGCCACGTTTCGTAAGGTAAAGACGCGAATAGACCAAGTTATGTCTCAAATTGCACAAAAACGTGAAAAGCTCCTCTATGGAGAGAGTTGAGCAATTCCAAAGCATCAATGTGGACCGTTGTACTCTATTTAGTGCTCTTAAAAGTCTAACTTGCTAGTTGAGCCTTCGTGCCACGTTTCGTAAGGTAAAGACGCGAATAGACCAAGTTATGTCTCAAATTGCACAAAAACGTGAAAAGCTCCTCTATGGAGAGAGTTGAGCAATTCCAAAGCATCAATGTGGACCGTTGTACTCTATTTAGTGCTCTTAAAAGTCTAACTTGCTAGTTGAGCCTTCGTGCCACGTTTCGTAAGGTAAAGACGCGAATAGACCAAGTTATGTCTCAAATTGCACAAAAACGTGAAAAGCTCCTCTATGGAGAGAGTTGAGCAATTCCAAAGCATCAATGTGGACCGTTGTACTCTATTTAGTGCTCTTAGAAAGTCTAACTTGCTAGTTGAGCCTTCGTGCCACGTTTCGTAAGGTAAAGACGCGAATAGACCAAGTTATGTCTCAAATTGCACAAAAACGTGAAAAGCTCCTCTATGGAGAGAGTTGAGCAATTCCAAAGCATCAATGTGGACCGTTGTACTCTATTTAGTGCTCTTAAAAGTCTAACTTGCTAGTTGAGCCTTCGTGCCACGTTCGTAAGGTAAAGACGCGAATAGACCAAGTTATGTCTCAAATTGCACAAAAACGTGAAAAGCTCCTCTATGGAGAGAGTTGAGCAATTCCAAAGCATCAATGTGGACCGTTGTACTCTATTTAGTGTTCTTAGAAGTCTAACTTGCTAGTTGAGCCTTCGTGCCACGTTTCGTAAGGTAAAGACGCGAATAGACCAAGTTATGTCTCAAATTGCACAAAAACGTGAAAAGCACCTCTATGGAGAGAGTTGAGCAATTCCAAAGCATCAATGTGGACCGTTGTACTCTATTTAGTGCTCTTAAAAGTCTAACTTGCTAGTTGAGCCTTCGTGCCACGTTTCGTAAGGTAAAGACGCGAATAGACCAAGTTATGTCTCAAATTGCACAAAAACGTGAAAAGCTCCTCTATGGAGAGAGTTGAGCAATTCCAAAGCATCAATGTGGACCGTTGTACTCTATTTAGTGCTCTTAAAAGTCTAACTTGCTAGTTGAGCCTTCGTGCCACGTTTCGTAAGGTAAAGACGCGAATAGACCAAGTTATGTCTCAAATTGCACAAAAACGTGAAAAGCTCCTCTATGGAGAGAGTTGAGCAATTCCAAAGCATCAATGTGGACCGTTGTACTCTATTTAGTGCTCTTAAAAGTCTAACTTGCTAGTTGAGCCTTCGTGCCACGTTTCGTAAGGTAAAGACGCGAATAGACCAAGTTATGTCTCAAATTGCACAAAAACGTGAAAAGCTCCTCTATGGAGAGAGTTGAGCAATTCCAAAGCATCAATGTGGACCGTTGTACTCTATTTAGTGCTCTTAAAAGTCTAACTTGCTAGTTGAGCCTTCGTGCCACGTTTCGTAAGGTAAAGACGCGAATAGACCAAGTTATGTCTCAAATTGCACAAAAACGTGAAAAGCTCCTCTATGGAGAGAGTTGAGCAATTCCAAAGCATCAATGTGGACCGTTGTACTCTATTTAGTGCTCTTAAAAGTCTAACTTGCTAGTTGAGCCTTCGTGCCACGTTTCGTAAGGTAAAGACGCGAATAGACCAAGTTATGTCTCAAATTGCACAAAAACGTGAAAAGCTCCTCTATGGAGAGAGTTGAGCAATTCCAAAGCATCAATGTGGACCGTTGTACTCTATTTAGTGCTCTTAAAAGTCTAACTTGCTAGTTGAGCCTTCGTGCCACGTTTCGTAAGGTAAAGACGCGAATAGACCAAGTTATGTCTCAAATTGCACAAAAACGTGAAAAGCTCCTCTATGGAGAGAGTTGAGCAATTCCAAAGCATCAATGTGGACCGTTGTACTCTATTTAGTGCTTCTTAAAAGTCTAACTTGCTAGTTGAGCCTTCGTGCCACGTTTCGTAAGGTAAAGACGCGAATAGACCAAGTTATGTCTCAAATTGCACAAAAACGTGAAAAGCTCCTCTATGGAGAGAGTTGAGCAATTCCAAAGCATCAATGTGGACCGTTGTACTCTATTTAGTGCTCTTAAAAGTCTAACTTGCTAGTTGAGCCTTCGTGCCACGTTTCGTAAGGTAAAGACGCGAATAGACCAAGTTATGTCTCAAATTGCACAAAAACGTGAAAAGCTCCTCTATGGAGAGAGTTGAGCAATTCCAAAGCATCAATGTGGACCGTTGTACTCTATTTAGTGCTCTTAAAAGTCTAACTTGCTAGTTGAGCCTTCGTGCCACGTTTCGTAAGGTAAAGACGCGAATAGACCAAGTTATGTCTCAAATTGCACAAAAACGTGAAAAGCTCCTCTATGGAGAGAGTTGAGCAATTCCAAAGCATCAATGTGGACCGTTGTACTCTATTTAGTGCTCTTAAAAGTCTAACTTGCTAGTTGAGCCTTCGTGCCACGTTTCGTAAGGTAAAGACGCGAATAGACCAAGTTATGTCTCAAATTGCACAAAAACGTGAAAAGCTCCTCTATGGAGAGAGTTGAGCAATTCCAAAGCATCAATGTGGACCGTTGTACTCTATTTAGTGCTCTTAGAAGTCTAACTTGCTAGTTGAGCCTTCGTGCCACGTTTCGTAAGGTAAAGACGCGAATAGACCAAGTTATGTCTCAAATTGCACAAAAACGTGAAAAGCTCCTCTATGGAGAGAGTTGAGCAATTCCAAAGCATCAATGTGGACCGTTGTACTCTATTTAGTGCTCTTAAAAGTCTAACTTGCTAGTTGAGCCTTCGTGCCACGTTTCGTAAGGTAAAGACGCGAATAGACCAAGTTATGTCTCAAATTGCACAAAAACGTGAAAAGCTCCTCTATGGAGAGAGTTGAGCAATTCCAAAGCATCAATGTGGACCGTTGTACTCTATTTAGTGCTCTTAGAAGTCTAACTTGCTAGTTGAGCCTTCGTGCCACGTTTCGTAAGGTAAAGACGCGAATAGACCAAGTTATGTCTCAAATTGCACAAAAACGTGAAAAGCTCCTCTATGGAGAGAGTTGAGCAATTCCAAAGCATCAATGTGGACCGTTGTACTCTATTTAGTGCTCTTAAAAGTCTAACTTGCTAGTTGAGCCTTCGTGCCACGTTTCGTAAGGTAAAGACGCGAATAGACCAAGTTATGTCTCAAATTGCACAAAAACGTGAAAAGCTCCTCTATGGAGAGAGTTGAGCAATTCCAAAGCATCAATGTGGACCGTTGTACTCTATTTAGTGCTCTTAAAAGTCTAACTTGCTAGTTGAGCCTTCGTGCCACGTTTCGTAAGGTAAAGACGCGAATAGACCAAGTTATGTCTCAAATTGCACAAAAACGTGAAAAGCTCCTCTATGGAGAGAGTTGAGCAATTCCAAAGCATCAATGTGGACCGTTGTACTCTATTTAGTGCTCTTAAAAGTCTAACTTGCTAGTTGAGCCTTCGTGCCACGTTTCGTAAGGTAAAGACGCGAATAGACCAAGTTATGTCTCAAATTGCACAAAAACGTGAAAAGCTCCTCTATGGAGAGAGTTGAGCAATTCCAAAGCATCAATGTGGACCGTTGTACTCTATTTAGTGCTCTTAAAAGTCTAACTTGCTAGTTGAGCCTTCGTGCCACGTTTCGTAAGGTAAAGACGCGAATAGACCAAGTTATGTCTCAAATTGCACAAAAACGTGAAAAGCTCCTCTATGGAGAGAGTTGAGCAATTCCAAAGCATCAATGTGGACCGTTGTACTCTATTTAGTGCTCTTAAAAGTCTAACTTGCTAGTTGAGCCTTCGTGCCACGTTTCGTAAGGTAAAGACGCGAATAGACCAAGTTATGTCTCAAATTGCACAAAAACGTGAAAAGCTCCTCTATGGAGAGAGTTGAGCAATTCCAAAGCATCAATGTGGACCGTTGTACTCTATTTAGTGCTCTTAAAAGTCTAACTTGCTAGTTGAGCCTTCGTGCCACGTTTCGTAAGGTAAAGACGCGAATAGACCAAGTTATGTCTCAAATTGCACAAAAACGTGAAAAGCTCCTCTATGGAGAGAGTTGAGCAATTCCAAAGCATCAATGTGGACCGTTGTACTCTATTTAGTGTTCTTAGAAGTCTAACTTGCTAGTTGAGCCTTCGTGCCACGTTTCGTAAGGTAAAGACGCGAATAGACCAAGTTATGTCTCAAATTGCACAAAAACGTGAAAAGCTCCTCTATGGAGAGAGTTGAGCAATTCCAAAGCATCAATGTGGACCGTTGTACTCTATTTAGTGCTCTTAAAAGTCTAACTTGCTAGTTGAGCCTTCGTGCCACGTTTCGTAAGGTAAAGACGCGAATAGACCAAGTTATGTCTCAAATTGCACAAAAACGTGAAAAGCTCCTCTATGGAGAGAGTTGAGCAATTCCAAAGCATCAATGTGGACCGTTGTACTCTATTTAGTGCTCTTAAAAGTCTAACTTGCTAGTTGAGCCTTCGTGCCACGTTTCGTAAGGTAAAGACGCGAATAGACCAAGTTATGTCTCAAATTGCACAAAAACGTGAAAAGCTCCTCTATGGAGAGAGTTGAGCAATTCCAAAGCATCAATGTGGACCGTTGTACTCTATTTAGTGTTCTTAGAAGTCTAACTTGCTAGTTGAGCCTTCGTGCCACGTTTCGTAAGGTAAAGACGCGAATAGACCAAGTTATGTCTCAAATTGCACAAAAACGTGAAAAGCTCCTCTATGGAGAGAGTTGAGCAATTCCAAAGCATCAATGTGGACCGTTGTACTCTATTTAGTGCTTCTTAGAAGTCTAACTTGCTAGTTGAGCCTTCGTGCCACGTTTCGTAAGGTAAAGACGCGAATAGACCAAGTTATGTCTGCAAATTGCACAAAAACGTGAAAAGCTCCTCTATGGAGAGAGTTGAGCAATTCCAAAGCATCAATGTGGACCGTTGTACTCTATTTAGTGCTCTTAAAAGTCTAACTTGCTAGTTGAGCCTTCGTGCCACGTTTCGTAAGGTAAAGACGCGAATAGACCAAGTTATGTCTCAAATTGCACAAAAACGTGAAAAGCTCCTCTATGGAGAGAGTTGAGCAATTCCAAAGCATCAATGTGGACCGTTGTACTCTATTTAGTGCTCTTAGAAGTCTAACTTGCTAGTTGAGCCTTCGTGCCACGTTTCGTAAGGTAAAGACGCGAATAGACCAAGTTATGTCTCAAATTGCACAAAAACGTGAAAAGCTCCTCTATGGAGAGAGTTGAGCAATTCCAAAGCATCAATGTGGACCGTTGTACTCTATTTAGTGCTCTTAAAAGTCTAACTTGCTAGTTGAGCCTTCGTGCCACGTTTCGTAAGGTAAAGACGCGAATAGACCAAGTTATGTCTCAAATTGCACAAAAACGTGAAAAGCTCCTCTATGGAGAGAGTTGAGCAATTCCAAAGCATCAATGTGGACCGTTGTACTCTATTTAGTGCTCTTAAAAGTCTAACTTGCTAGTTGAGCCTTCGTGCCACGTTTCGTAAGGTAAAGACGCGAATAGACCAAGTTATGTCTCAAATTGCACAAAAACGTGAAAAGCTCCTCTATGGAGAGAGTTGAGCAATTCCAAAGCATCAATGTGGACCGTTGTACTCTATTTAGTGCTCTTAAAAGTCTAACTTGCTAGTTGAGCCTTCGTGCCACGTTTCGTAAGGTAAAGACGCGAATAGACCAAGTTATGTCTCAAATTGCACAAAAACGTGAAAAGCTCCTCTATGGAGAGAGTTGAGCAATTCCAAAGCATCAATGTGGACCGTTGTACTCTATTTAGTGCTCTTAAAAGTCTAACTTGCTAGTTGAGCCTTCGTGCCACGTTTCGTAAGGTAAAGACGCGAATAGACCAAGTTATGTCTCAAATTGCACAAAAACGTGAAAAGCTCCTCTATGGAGAGAGTTGAGCAATTCCAAAGCATCAATGTGGACCGTTGTACTCTATTTAGTGCTCTTAAAAGTCTAACTTGCTAGTTGAGCCTTCGTGCCACGTTTCGTAAGGTAAAGACGCGAATAGACCAAGTTATGTCTCAAATTGCACAAAAACGTGAAAAGCTCCTCTATGGAGAGAGTTGAGCAATTCCAAAGCATCAATGTGGACCGTTGTACTCTATTTAGTGCTTCTTAGAAGTCTAACTTGCTAGTTGAGCCTTCGTGCCACGTTTCGTAAGGTAAAGACGCGAATAGACCAAGTTATGTCTCAAATTGCACAAAAACGTGAAAAGCTCCTCTATGGAGAGAGTTGAGCAATTCCAAAGCATCAATGTGGACCGTTGTACTCTATTTAGTGCTTCTTAGAAGTCTAACTTGCTAGTTGAGCCTTCGTGCCACGTTTCGTAAGGTAAAGACGCGAATAGACCAAGTTATGTCTCAAATTGCACAAAAACGTGAAAAGCTCCTCTATGGAGAGAGTTGAGCAATTCCAAAGCATCAATGTGGACCGTTGTACTCTATTTAGTGCTCTTAAAAGTCTAACTTGCTAGTTGAGCCTTCGTGCCACGTTTCGTAAGGTAAAGACGCGAATAGACCAAGTTATGTTTGAAATTGCACAAAAACGTGAAAAGCTCCTCTATGGAGAGAGTTGAGCAATTCCAAAGCATCAATGTGGACCGTTGTACTCTATTTAGTGCTCTTAAAAGTCTAACTTGCTAGTTGAGCCTTCGTGCCACGTTTCGTAAGGTAAAGACGCGAATAGACCAAGTTATGTCTCAAATTGCACAAAAACGTGAAAAGCTCCTCTATGGAGAGAGTTGAGCAATTCCAAAGCATCAATGTGGACCGTTGTACTCTATTTAGTGCTCTTAAAAGTCTAACTTGCTAGTTGAGCCTTCGTGCCACGTTTCGTAAGGTAAAGACGCGAATAGACCAAGTTATGTCTCAAATTGCACAAAAACGTGAAAAGCTCCTCTATGGAGAGAGTTGAGCAATTCCAAAGCATCAATGTGGACCGTTGTACTCTATTTAGTGCTCTTAAAAGTCTAACTTGCTAGTTGAGCCTTCGTGCCACGTTTCGTAAGGTAAAGACGCGAATAGACCAAGTTATGTCTCAAATTGCACAAAAACGTGAAAAGCTCCTCTATGGAGAGAGTTGAGCAATTCCAAAGCATCAATGTGGACCGTTGTACTCTATTTAGTGCTCTTAAAAGTCTAACTTGCTAGTTGAGCCTTCGTGCCACGTTTCGTAAGGTAAAGACGCGAATAGACCAAGTTATGTCTCAAATTGCACAAAAACGTGAAAAGCTCCTCTATGGAGAGAGTTGAGCAATTCCAAAGCATCAATGTGGACCGTTGTACTCTATTTAGTGCTCTTAGAAGTCTAACTTGCTAGTTGAGCCTTCGTGCCACGTTTCGTAAGGTAAAGACGCGAATAGACCAAGTTATGTCTGCAAATTGCACAAAAACGTGAAAAGCTCCTCTATGGAGAGAGTTGAGCAATTCCAAAGCATCAATGTGGACCGTTGTACTCTATTTAGTGCTCTTAAAAGTCTAACTTGCTAGTTGAGCCTTCGTGCCACGTTTCGTAAGGTAAAGACGCGAATAGACCAAGTTATGTTCTGAAATTGCACAAAAACGTGAAAAGCTCCTCTATGGAGAGAGTTGAGCAATTCCAAAGCATCAATGTGGACCGTTGTACTCTATTTAGTGCTCTTAAAAGTCTAACTTGCTAGTTGAGCCTTCGTGCCACGTTTCGTAAGGTAAAGACGCGAATAGACCAAGTTATGTCTCAAATTGCACAAAAACGTGAAAAGCTCCTCTATGGAGAGAGTTGAGCAATTCCAAAGCATCAATGTGGACCGTTGTACTCTATTTAGTGCTCTTAAAAGTCTAACTTGCTAGTTGAGCCTTCGTGCCACGTTTCGTAAGGTAAAGACGCGAATAGACCAAGTTATGTTCTGAAATTGCACAAAAACGTGAAAAGCTCCTCTATGGAGAGAGTTGAGCAATTCCAAAGCATCAATGTGGACCGTTGTACTCTATTTAGTGCTCTTAAAAGTCTAACTTGCTAGTTGAGCCTTCGTGCCACGTTTCGTAAGGTAAAGACGCGAATAGACCAAGTTATGTCTCAAATTGCACAAAAACGTGAAAAGCTCCTCTATGGAGAGAGTTGAGCAATTCCAAAGCATCAATGTGGACCGTTGTACTCTATTTAGTGCTCTTAAAAGTCTAACTTGCTAGTTGAGCCTTCGTGCCACGTTTCGTAAGGTAAAGACGCGAATAGACCAAGTTATGTCTCAAATTGCACAAAAACGTGAAAAGCTCCTCTATGGAGAGAGTTGAGCAATTCCAAAGCATCAATGTGGACCGTTGTACTCTATTTAGTGCTCTTAAAAGTCTAACTTGCTAGTTGAGCCTTCGTGCCACGTTTCGTAAGGTAAAGACGCGAATAGACCAAGTTATGTCTCAAATTGCACAAAAACGTGAAAAGCTCCTCTATGGAGAGAGTTGAGCAATTCCAAAGCATCAATGTGGACCGTTGTACTCTATTTAGTGTTCTTAGAAGTCTAACTTGCTAGTTGAGCCTTCGTGCCACGTTTCGTAAGGTAAAGACGCGAATAGACCAAGTTATGTCTCAAATTGCACAAAAACGTGAAAAGCTCCTCTATGGAGAGAGTTGAGCAATTCCAAAGCATCAATGTGGACCGTTGTACTCTATTTAGTGCTCTTAGAAGTCTAACTTGCTAGTTGAGCCTTCGTGCCACGTTTCGTAAGGTAAAGACGCGAATAGACCAAGTTATGTTTGAAATTGCACAAAAACGTGAAAAGCTCCTCTATGGAGAGAGTTGAGCAATTCCAAAGCATCAATGTGGACCGTTGTACTCTATTTAGTGCTCTTAAGAAGTCTAACTTGCTAGTTGAGCCTTCGTGCCACGTTTCGTAAGGTAAAGACGCGAATAGACCAAGTTATGTCTCAAATTGCACAAAAACGTGAAAAGCTCCTCTATGGAGAGAGTTGAGCAATTCCAAAGCATCAATGTGGACCGTTGTACTCTATTTAGTGCTTCTTAGAAGTCTAACTTGCTAGTTGAGCCTTCGTGCCACGTTTCGTAAGGTAAAGACGCGAATAGACCAAGTTATGTCTCAAATTGCACAAAAACGTGAAAAGCTCCTCTATGGAGAGAGTTGAGCAATTCCAAAGCATCAATGTGGACCGTTGTACTCTATTTAGTGTTCTTAGAAGTCTAACTTGCTAGTTGAGCCTTCGTGCCACGTTTCGTAAGGTAAAGACGCGAATAGACCAAGTTATGTCTCAAATTGCACAAAAACGTGAAAAGCTCCTCTATGGAGAGAGTTGAGCAATTCCAAAGCATCAATGTGGACCGTTGTACTCTATTTAGTGTTCTTAGAAGTCTAACTTGCTAGTTGAGCCTTCGTGCCACGTTTCGTAAGGTAAAGACGCGAATAGACCAAGTTATGTCTCAAATTGCACAAAAACGTGAAAAGCTCCTCTATGGAGAGAGTTGAGCAATTCCAAAGCATCAATGTGGACCGTTGTACTCTATTTAGTGCTCTTAAAAGTCTAACTTGCTAGTTGAGCCTTCGTGCCACGTTTCGTAAGGTAAAGACGCGAATAGACCAAGTTATGTCTCAAATTGCACAAAAACGTGAAAAGCTCCTCTATGGAGAGAGTTGAGCAATTCCAAAGCATCAATGTGGACCGTTGTACTCTATTTAGTGCTCTTAGAAGTCTAACTTGCTAGTTGAGCCTTCGTGCCACGTTTCGTAAGGTAAAGACGCGAATAGACCAAGTTATGTCTCAAATTGCACAAAAACGTGAAAAGCTCCTCTATGGAGAGAGTTGAGCAATTCCAAAGCATCAATGTGGACCGTTGTACTCTATTTAGTGCTCTTAAAAGTCTAACTTGCTAGTTGAGCCTTCGTGCCACGTTTCGTAAGGTAAAGACGCGAATAGACCAAGTTATGTCTCAAATTGCACAAAAACGTGAAAAGCTCCTCTATGGAGAGAGTTGAGCAATTCCAAAGCATCAATGTGGACCGTTGTACTCTATTTAGTGCTCTTAAAAGTCTAACTTGCTAGTTGAGCCTTCGTGCCACGTTTCGTAAGGTAAAGACGCGAATAGACCAAGTTATGTCTCAAATTGCACAAAAACGTGAAAAGCTCCTCTATGGAGAGAGTTGAGCAATTCCAAAGCATCAATGTGGACCGTTGTACTCTATTTAGTGCTTCTTAGAAGTCTAACTTGCTAGTTGAGCCTTCGTGCCACGTTTCGTAAGGTAAAGACGCGAATAGACCAAGTTATGTCTCAAATTGCACAAAAACGTGAAAAGCTCCTCTATGGAGAGAGTTGAGCAATTCCAAAGCATCAATGTGGACCGTTGTACTCTATTTAGTGCTCTTAAAAGTCTAACTTGCTAGTTGAGCCTTCGTGCCACGTTTCGTAAGGTAAAGACGCGAATAGACCAAGTTATGTCTCAAATTGCACAAAAACGTGAAAAGCTCCTCTATGGAGAGAGTTGAGCAATTCCAAAGCATCAATGTGGACCGTTGTACTCTATTTAGTGCTCTTAAAAGTCTAACTTGCTAGTTGAGCCTTCGTGCCACGTTTCGTAAGGTAAAGACGCGAATAGACCAAGTTATGTCTCAAATTGCACAAAAACGTGAAAAGCTCCTCTATGGAGAGAGTTGAGCAATTCCAAAGCATCAATGTGGACCGTTGTACTCTATTTAGTGTTCTTAGAAGTCTAACTTGCTAGTTGAGCCTTCGTGCCACGTTTCGTAAGGTAAAGACGCGAATAGACCAAGTTATGTCTCAAATTGCACAAAAACGTGAAAAGCTCCTCTATGGAGAGAGTTGAGCAATTCCAAAGCATCAATGTGGACCGTTGTACTCTATTTAGTGCTCTTAAAAGTCTAACTTGCTAGTTGAGCCTTCGTGCCACGTTTCGTAAGGTAAAGACGCGAATAGACCAAGTTATGTCTCAAATTGCACAAAAACGTGAAAAGCTCCTCTATGGAGAGAGTTGAGCAATTCCAAAGCATCAATGTGGACCGTTGTACTCTATTTAGTGCTCTTAAGAAGTCTAACTTGCTAGTTGAGCCTTCGTGCCACGTTTCGTAAGGTAAAGACGCGAATAGACCAAGTTATGTCTCAAATTGCACAAAAACGTGAAAAGCTCCTCTATGGAGAGAGTTGAGCAATTCCAAAGCATCAATGTGGACCGTTGTACTCTATTTAGTGCTTCTTAGAAGTCTAACTTGCTAGTTGAGCCTTCGTGCCACGTTTCGTAAGGTAAAGACGCGAATAGACCAAGTTATGTCTCAAATTGCACAAAAACGTGAAAAGCTCCTCTATGGAGAGAGTTGAGCAATTCCAAAGCATCAATGTGGACCGTTGTACTCTATTTAGTGCTCTTAAAAGTCTAACTTGCTAGTTGAGCCTTCGTGCCACGTTTCGTAAGGTAAAGACGCGAATAGACCAAGTTATGTCTCGAAATTGCACAAAAACGTGAAAAGCTCCTCTATGGAGAGAGTTGAGCAATTCCAAAGCATCAATGTGGACCGTTGTACTCTATTTAGTGCTCTTAAAAGTCTAACTTGCTAGTTGAGCCTTCGTGCCACGTTTCGTAAGGTAAAGACGCGAATAGACCAAGTTATGTCTCAAATTGCACAAAAACGTGAAAAGCTCCTCTATGGAGAGAGTTGAGCAATTCCAAAGCATCAATGTGGACCGTTGTACTCTATTTAGTGCTCTTAAAAGTCTAACTTGCTAGTTGAGCCTTCGTGCCACGTTTCGTAAGGTAAAGACGCGAATAGACCAAGTTATGTCTCAAATTGCACAAAAACGTGAAAAGCTCCTCTATGGAGAGAGTTGAGCAATTCCAAAGCATCAATGTGGACCGTTGTACTCTATTTAGTGCTCTTAAAAGTCTAACTTGCTAGTTGAGCCTTCGTGCCACGTTTCGTAAGGTAAAGACGCGAATAGACCAAGTTATGTCTCAAATTGCACAAAAACGTGAAAAGCTCCTCTATGGAGAGAGTTGAGCAATTCCAAAGCATCAATGTGGACCGTTGTACTCTATTTAGTGCTCTTAAAAGTCTAACTTGCTAGTTGAGCCTTCGTGCCACGTTTCGTAAGGTAAAGACGCGAATAGACCAAGTTATGTCTCAAATTGCACAAAAACGTGAAAAGCTCCTCTATGGAGAGAGTTGAGCAATTCCAAAGCATCAATGTGGACCGTTGTACTCTATTTAGTGCTCTTAAAAGTCTAACTTGCTAGTTGAGCCTTCGTGCCACGTTTCGTAAGGTAAAGACGCGAATAGACCAAGTTATGTCTCAAATTGCACAAAAACGTGAAAAGCTCCTCTATGGAGAGAGTTGAGCAATTCCAAAGCATCAATGTGGACCGTTGTACTCTATTTAGTGCTCTTAAAAGTCTAACTTGCTAGTTGAGCCTTCGTGCCACGTTTCGTAAGGTAAAGACGCGAATAGACCAAGTTATGTCTCAAATTGCACAAAAACGTGAAAAGCTCCTCTATGGAGAGAGTTGAGCAATTCCAAAGCATCAATGTGGACCGTTGTACTCTATTTAGTGTTCTTAGATGTCTAACTTGCTAGTTGAGCCTTCGTGCCACGTTTCGTAAGGTAAAGACGCGAAATAGACCAAGTTATGTCTCAAATTGCACAAAAACGTGAAAAGCTCCTCTATGGAGAGAGTTGAGCAATTCCAAAGCATCAATGTGGACCGTTGTACTCTATTTAGTGCTCTTAAAAGTCTAACTTGCTAGTTGAGCCTTCGTGCCACGTTTCGTAAAGTAAAGACGCGAATAGACCAAGTTATGTCTCAAATTGTACAAAAACGTGAAAAGCTCCTCTATGGAGAGAGTTGAGCATTTCCAAAGCATCAATGTAGACCGTTGTACTCTATTTAGTGTTCTTAAAAGTCTAACTTGCTAGTTGAGCCTTCGTGCCACGTTTCGTAAGGTAAAGACGCCAATAGACCAAGTTATGTTTGGAATTGCACAAAAACGTGAAAAGCTCCTCTATGGAGAGAGTTGAGCAATTCCAAAGCATCAATGTGGACCGTTGTACTCTATTTAGTGTTCTTAGAAGTCTAACTTGCTAGTTGAGCCTTAGTGCCACGTTTCGTAAGGTAAAGACGCGAATAGACCAAGTTATGTCTCAAATTGCACAAAAACGTGAAAAGCTCCTCTATGGAGAGAGTTGAGCAATTCCAAAGCATCAATGTGGACCGTTGTACTCTATTTAGTGCTCTTAAAAGTCTAACTTGCTAGTTGAGCCTTCGTGCCACGTTTCGTAAGGTAAAGACGCGAATAGACCAAGTTATGTCTCAAATTGCACAAAAACGTGAAAAGCTCCTCTATGGAGAGAGTTGAGCAATTCCAAAGCATCAATGTGGACCGTTGTACTCTATTTAGTGCTCTTAAAAGTCTAACTTGCTAGTTGAGCCTTCGTGCCACGTTTCGTAAGGTAAAGACGCGAATAGACCAAGTTATGTCTCAAATTGCACTAAAAACGTGAAAAGCTCCTCTATGGAGAGAGTTGAGCAATTCCAAAGCATCAATGTGGACCGTTGTACTCTATTTAGTGCTTCTTAGAAGTCTAACTTGCTAGTTGAGCCTTCGTGCCACGTTTCGTAAGGTAAAGACGCGAATAGACCAAGTTATGTCTCAAATTGCACAAAAACGTGAAAAGCTCCTCTATGGAGAGAGTTGAGCAATTCCAAAGCATCAATGTGGACCGTTGTACTCTATTTAGTGCTTCTTAGAAGTCTAACTTGCTAGTTGAGCCTTCGTGCCACGTTTCGTAAGGTAAAGACGCGAATAGACCAAGTTATGTCTCAAATTGCACAAAAACGTGAAAAGCTCCTCTATGGAGAGAGTTGAGCAATTCCAAAGCATCAATGTGGACCGTTGTACTCTATTTAGTGCTTCTTAGAAGTCTAACTTGCTAGTTGAGCCTTCGTGCCACGTTTCGTAAGGTAAAGACGCGAATAGACCAAGTTATGTCTGAAATTGCACTAAAAACGTGAAAAGCTCCTCTATGGAGAGAGTTGAGCAATTCCAAAGCATCAATGTGGACCGTTGTACTCTATTTAGTGCTCTTAAAAGTCTAACTTGCTAGTTGAGCCTTCGTGCCACGTTTCGTAAGGTAAAGACGCGAATAGACCAAGTTATGTCTCAAATTGCATCAAAAACGTGAAAAGCTCCTCTATGGAGAGAGTTGAGCAATTCCAAAGCATCAATGTGGACCGTTGTACTCTATTTAGTGCTCTTAGAAGTCTAACTTGCTAGTTGAGCCTTCGTGCCACGTTTCGTAAGGTAAAGACGCGAATAGACCAAGTTATGTCTCAAATTGCACAAAAACGTGAAAAGCTCCTCTATGGAGAGAGTTGAGCAATTCCAAAGCATCAATGTGGACCGTTGTACTCTATTTAGTGCTCTTAAAAGTCTAACTTGCTAGTTGAGCCTTCGTGCCACGTTTCGTAAGGTAAAGACGCGAATAGACCAAGTTATGTCTCAAATTGCACAAAAACGTGAAAAGCTCCTCTATGGAGAGAGTTGAGCAATTCCAAAGCATCAATGTGGACCGTTGTACTCTATTTAGTGCTCTTAAAAGTCTAACTTGCTAGTTGAGCCTTCGTGCCACGTTTCGTAAGGTAAAGACGCGAATAGACCAAGTTATGTCTCAAATTGCACAAAAACGTGAAAAGCTCCTCTATGGAGAGAGTTGAGCAATTCCAAAGCATCAATGTGGACCGTTGTACTCTATTTAGTGCTCTTAAAAGTCTAACTTGCTAGTTGAGCCTTCGTGCCACGTTTCGTAAGGTAAAGACGCGAATAGACCAAGTTATGTCTCAAATTGCACAAAAACGTGAAAAGCTCCTCTATGGAGAGAGTTGAGCAATTCCAAAGCATCAATGTGGACCGTTGTACTCTATTTAGTGCTCTTAAAAGTCTAACTTGCTAGTTGAGCCTTCGTGCCACGTTTCGTAAGGTAAAGACGCGAATAGACCAAGTTATGTCTCAAATTGCACAAAAACGTGAAAAGCTCCTCTATGGAGAGAGTTGAGCAATTCCAAAGCATCAATGTGGACCGTTGTACTCTATTTAGTGCTCTTAAAAGTCTAACTTGCTAGTTGAGCCTTCGTGCCACGTTTCGTAAGGTAAAGACGCGAATAGACCAAGTTATGTCTCGAAATTGCACAAAAACGTGAAAAGCTCCTCTATGGAGAGAGTTGAGCAATTCCAAAGCATCAATGTGGACCGTTGTACTCTATTTAGTGCTCTTAAAAGTCTAACTTGCTAGTTGAGCCTTCGTGCCACGTTTCGTAAGGTAAAGACGCGAATAGACCAAGTTATGTCTCAAATTGCACAAAAACGTGAAAAGCTCCTCTATGGAGAGAGTTGAGCAATTCCAAAGCATCAATGTGGACCGTTGTACTCTATTTAGTGCTCTTAGAAGTCTAACTTGCTAGTTGAGCCTTCGTGCCACGTTTCGTAAGGTAAAGACGCGAATAGACCAAGTTATGTCTCAAATTGCACAAAAACGTGAAAAGCTCCTCTATGGAGAGAGTTGAGCAATTCCAAAGCATCAATGTGGACCGTTGTACTCTATTTAGTGCTCTTAAAAGTCTAACTTGCTAGTTGAGCCTTCGTGCCACGTTTCGTAAGGTAAAGACGCGAATAGACCAAGTTATGTCTCAAATTGCACAAAAACGTGAAAAGCTCCTCTATGGAGAGAGTTGAGCAATTCCAAAGCATCAATGTGGACCGTTGTACTCTATTTAGTGTTCTTAGAAGTCTAACTTGCTAGTTGAGCCTTCGTGCCACGTTTCGTAAGGTAAAGACGCGAATAGACCAAGTTATGTCTCAAATTGCACAAAAACGTGAAAAGCTCCTCTATGGAGAGAGTTGAGCAATTCCAAAGCATCAATGTGGACCGTTGTACTCTATTTAGTGTTCTTAGAAGTCTAACTTGCTAGTTGAGCCTTCGTGCCACGTTTCGTAAGGTAAAGACGCGAATAGACCAAGTTATGTCTCAAATTGCACAAAAACGTGAAAAGCTCCTCTATGGAGAGAGTTGAGCAATTCCAAAGCATCAATGTGGACCGTTGTACTCTATTTAGTGCTCTTAAAAGTCTAACTTGCTAGTTGAGCCTTCGTGCCACGTTTCGTAAGGTAAAGACGCGAATAGACCAAGTTATGTCTCAAATTGCACAAAAACGTGAAAAGCTCCTCTATGGAGAGAGTTGAGCAATTCCAAAGCATCAATGTGGACCGTTGTACTCTATTTAGTGCTCTTAAGAAGTCTAACTTGCTAGTTGAGCCTTCGTGCCACGTTTCGTAAGGTAAAGACGCGAATAGACCAAGTTATGTCTCAAATTGCACAAAAACGTGAAAAGCTCCTCTATGGAGAGAGTTGAGCAATTCCAAAGCATCAATGTGGACCGTTGTACTCTATTTAGTGCTTCTTAGAAGTCTAACTTGCTAGTTGAGCCTTCGTGCCACGTTTCGTAAGGTAAAGACGCGAATAGACCAAGTTATGTCTCAAATTGCACAAAAACGTGAAAAGCTCCTCTATGGAGAGAGTTGAGCAATTCCAAAGCATCAATGTGGACCGTTGTACTCTATTTAGTGCTCTTAGAAGTCTAACTTGCTAGTTGAGCCTTCGTGCCACGTTTCGTAAGGTAAAGACGCGAATAGACCAAGTTATGTCTCAAATTGCACAAAAACGTGAAAAGCTCCTCTATGGAGAGAGTTGAGCAATTCCAAAGCATCAATGTGGACCGTTGTACTCTATTTAGTGTTCTTAGAAGTCTAACTTGCTAGTTGAGCCTTCGTGCCACGTTTCGTAAGGTAAAGACGCGAATAGACCAAGTTATGTCTCAAATTGCACAAAAACGTGAAAAGCTCCTCTATGGAGAGAGTTGAGCAATTCCAAAGCATCAATGTGGACCGTTGTACTCTATTTAGTGCTCTTAAAAGTCTAACTTGCTAGTTGAGCCTTCGTGCCACGTTTCGTAAGGTAAAGACGCGAATAGACCAAGTTATGTCTCAAATTGCACAAAAACGTGAAAAGCTCCTCTATGGAGAGAGTTGAGCAATTCCAAAGCATCAATGTGGACCGTTGTACTCTATTTAGTGCTTCTTAGAAGTCTAACTTGCTAGTTGAGCCTTCGTGCCACGTTTCGTAAGGTAAAGACGCGAATAGACCAAGTTATGTCTCAAATTGCACAAAAACGTGAAAAGCTCCTCTATGGAGAGAGTTGAGCAATTCCAAAGCATCAATGTGGACCGTTGTACTCTATTTAGTGCTCTTAAAAGTCTAACTTGCTAGTTGAGCCTTCGTGCCACGTTTCGTAAGGTAAAGACGCGAATAGACCAAGTTATGTCTCAAATTGCACAAAAACGTGAAAAGCTCCTCTATGGAGAGAGTTGAGCAATTCCAAAGCATCAATGTGGACCGTTGTACTCTATTTAGTGCTCTTAAAAGTCTAACTTGCTAGTTGAGCCTTCGTGCCACGTTTCGTAAGGTAAAGACGCGAATAGACCAAGTTATGTCTCAAATTGCACAAAAACGTGAAAAGCTCCTCTATGGAGAGAGTTGAGCAATTCCAAAGCATCAATGTGGACCGTTGTACTCTATTTAGTGCTCTTAGAAGTCTAACTTGCTAGTTGAGCCTTCGTGCCACGTTTCGTAAGGTAAAGACGCGAATAGACCAAGTTATGTCTCAAATTGCACAAAAACGTGAAAAGCTCCTCTATGGAGAGAGTTGAGCAATTCCAAAGCATCAATGTGGACCGTTGTACTCTATTTAGTGCTCTTAAAAGTCTAACTTGCTAGTTGAGCCTTCGTGCCACGTTTCGTAAGGTAAAGACGCGAATAGACCAAGTTATGTCTCAAATTGCACAAAAACGTGAAAAGCTCCTCTATGGAGAGAGTTGAGCAATTCCAAAGCATCAATGTGGACCGTTGTACTCTATTTAGTGCTCTTAAAAGTCTAACTTGCTAGTTGAGCCTTCGTGCCACGTTTCGTAAGGTAAAGACGCGAATAGACCAAGTTATGTCTCAAATTGCACAAAAACGTGAAAAGCTCCTCTATGGAGAGAGTTGAGCAATTCCAAAGCATCAATGTGGACCGTTGTACTCTATTTAGTGTTCTTAGAAGTCTAACTTGCTAGTTGAGCCTTCGTGCCACGTTTCGTAAGGTAAAGACGCGAATAGACCAAGTTATGTCTCAAATTGCACAAAAACGTGAAAAGCTCCTCTATGGAGAGAGTTGAGCAATTCCAAAGCATCAATGTGGACCGTTGTACTCTATTTAGTGCTCTTAAAAGTCTAACTTGCTAGTTGAGCCTTCGTGCCACGTTTCGTAAAGTAAAGACGCGAATAGACCAAGTTATGTTTGAAATTGCACAAAAACGTGAAAAGCTCCTCTATGGAGAGAGTTGAGCAATTCCAAAGCATCAATGTGGACCGTTGTACTCTATTTAGTGCTCTCAAAAGTCTAACTTGCTAGTTGAGCCTTCGTGCCACGTTTCGTAAAGTAAAGACGCGAATAGACCAAGTTATGTCTCAAATTGCACAAAAACGTGAAAAGCTCCTCTATGGAGAGAGTTGAGCAATTCCAAAGCATCAATGTGGACCGTTGTACTCTATTTAGAGTTCTTAGAAGTCTAACTTGCTAGTTGAGCCTTCGTGCCACGTTTCGTAAGGTAAAGACGCGAATAGACCAAGTTATGTCTCAAATTGCACAAAAACGTGAAAAGCTCCTCTATGCAGAGAGTTGAGCAATTCCAAAGCATCAATGTGGACCGTTGTACTCTATTTAGTGCTTCTTAGAAGTCTAACTTGCTAGTTGAGCCTCCGTGCCACGTTTCGTAAGGTAAAGACGCGAATAGACCAAGTTATGTCTGAAATTGCACAAAAACGTGAAAAGCTCCTCTATGGAGAGAGTTGAGCAATTCCAAAGCATCAATGTGGACCGTTGTACTCTATTTAGTGCTCTTAAAAGTCTAACTTGCTAGTTGAGCCTTCGTGCCACGTTTCGTAAGGTAAAGACGCGAATAGACCAAGTTATGTCTGAAATTGCACAAAAACGTGAAAAGCTCCTCTATGGAGAGAGTTGAGCAATTCCAAAGCATCAATGTGGACCGTTGTACTCTATTTAGTGCTCTTAAAAGTCTAACTTGCTAGTTGAGCCTTCGTGCCACGTTTCGTAAGGTAAAGACGCGAATAGACCAAGTTATGTCTCAAATTGCACAAAAACGTGAAAAGCTCCTCTATGGAGAGAGTTGAGCAATTCCAAAGCATCAATGTGGACCGTTGTACTCTATTTAGTGTTCTTAGAAGTCTAACTTGCTAGTTGAGCCTTCGTGCCACGTTTCGTAAGGTAAAGACGCGAATAGACCAAGTTATGTTTGAAATTGCACAAAAACGTGAAAAGCTCCTCTATGGAGAGAGTTGAGCAATTCCAAAGCATCAATGTGGACCGTTGTACTCTATTTAGTGCTCTTAAAAGTCTAACTTGCTAGTTGAGCCTTCGTGCCACGTTTCGTAAGGTAAAGACGCGAATAGACCAAGTTATGTCTGAAATTGCACAAAAACGTGAAAAGCTCCTCTATGGAGAGAGTTGAGCAATTCCAAAGCATCAATGTGGACCGTTGTACTCTATTTAGTGCTCTTAAAGTCTAACTTGCTAGTTGAGCCTTCGTGCCACGTTTCGTAAGGTAAAGACGCGAATAGACCAAGTTATGTCTCAAATTGCACAAAAACGTGAAAAGCTCCTCTATGGAGAGAGTTGAGCAATTCCAAAGCATCAATGTGGACCGTTGTACTCTATTTAGTGCTCTTAAAAGTCTAACTTGCTAGTTGAGCCTTCGTGCCACGTTTCGTAAGGTAAAGACGCGAATAGACCAAGTTATGTCTCAAATTGCACAAAAACGTGAAAAGCTCCTCTATGGAGAGAGTTGAGCAATTCCAAAGCATCAATGTGGACCGTTGTACTCTATTTAGTGCTCTTAAAAGTCTAACTTGCTAGTTGAGCCTTCGTGCCACGTTTCGTAAGGTAAAGACGCGAATAGACCAAGTTATGTCTCAAATTGCACAAAAACGTGAAAAGCTCCTCTATGGAGAGAGTTGAGCAATTCCAAAGCATCAATGTGGACCGTTGTACTCTATTTAGTGTTCTTAGAAGTCTAACTTGCTAGTTGAGCCTTCGTGCCACGTTTCGTAAGGTAAAGACGCGAATAGACCAAGTTATGTCTCAAATTGCACAAAAACGTGAAAAGCTCCTCTATGGAGAGAGTTGAGCAATTCCAAAGCATCAATGTGGACCGTTGTACTCTATTTAGTGTTCTTAGAAGTCTAACTTGCTAGTTGAGCCTTCGTGCCACGTTTCGTAAGGTAAAGACGCGAATAGACCAAGTTCTGTTCTGAAATTGCACAAAAACGTGAAAAGCTCCTCTATGGAGAGAGTTGAGCAATTCCAAAGCATCAATGTGGACCGTTGTACTCTATTTAGTGCTCTTAAAAGTCTAACTTGCTAGTTGAGCCTTCGTGCCACGTTTCGTAAGGTAAAGACGCGAATAGACCAAGTTATGTCTCAAATTGCACAAAAACGTGAAAAGCTCCTCTATGGAGAGAGTTGAGCAATTCCAAAGCATCAATGTGGACCGTTGTACTCTATTTAGTGCTCTTAAAAGTCTAACTTGCTAGTTGAGCCTTCGTGCCACGTTTCGTAAGGTAAAGACGCGAATAGACCAAGTTATGTCTCAAATTGCACAAAAACGTGAAAAGCTCCTCTATGGAGAGAGTTGAGCAATTCCAAAGCATCAATGTGGACCGTTGTACTCTATTTAGTGCTCTTAAAAGTCTAACTTGCTAGTTGAGCCTTCGTGCCACGTTTCGTAAGGTAAAGACGCGAATAGACCAAGTTATGTCTCAAATTGCACAAAAACGTGAAAAGCTCCTCTATGGAGAGAGTTGAGCAATTCCAAAGCATCAATGTGGACCGTTGTACTCTATTTAGTGCTCTTAAAAGTCTAACTTGCTAGTTGAGCCTTCGTGCCACGTTTCGTAAGGTAAAGACGCGAATAGACCAAGTTATGTCTCAAATTGCACAAAAACGTGAAAAGCTCCTCTATGGAGAGAGTTGAGCAATTCCAAAGCATCAATGTGGACCGTTGTACTCTATTTAGTGTTCTTAGAAGTCTAACTTGCTAGTTGAGCCTTCGTGCCACGTTTCGTAAGGTAAAGACGCGAATAGACCAAGTTATGTCTGAAATTGCACAAAAACGTGAAAAGCTCCTCTATGGAGAGAGTTGAGCAATTCCAAAGCATCAATGTGGACCGTTGTACTCTATTTAGTGCTCTTAAAAGTCTAACTTGCTAGTTGAGCCTTCGTGCCACGTTTCGTAAGGTAAAGACGCGAATAGACCAAGTTATGTCTGAAATTGCACAAAAACGTGAAAAGCTCCTCTATGGAGAGAGTTGAGCAATTCCAAAGCATCAATGTGGACCGTTGTACTCTATTTAGTGCTCTTAAAAGTCTAACTTGCTAGTTGAGCCTTCGTGCCACGTTTCGTAAGGTAAAGACGCGAATAGACCAAGTTATGTCTCAAATTGCACAAAAACGTGAAAAGCTCCTCTATGGAGAGAGTTGAGCAATTCCAAAGCATCAATGTGGACCGTTGTACTCTATTTAGTGCTCTTAAAAGTCTAACTTGCTAGTTGAGCCTCAGTGCCACGTTTCGTAAGGTAAAGACGCGAATAGACCAAGTTATGTCTCAAATTGCACAAAAACGTGAAAAGCTCCTCTATGGAGAGAGTTGAGCAATTCCAAAGCATCAATGTGGACCGTTGTACTCTATTTAGTGCTCTTAAAAGTCTAACTTGCTAGTTGAGCCTTCGTGCCACGTTTCGTAAGGTAAAGACGCGAATAGACCAAGTTATGTCTCAAATTGCACAAAAACGTGAAAAGCTCCTCTATGGAGAGAGTTGAGCAATTCCAAAGCATCAATGTGGACCGTTGTACTCTATTTAGTGTTCTTAGAAGTCTAACTTGCTAGTTGAGCCTTCGTGCCACGTTTCGTAAGGTAAAGACGCGAATAGACCAAGTTATGTCTCAAATTGCACAAAAACGTGAAAAGCTCCTCTATGGAGAGAGTTGAGCAATTCCAAAGCATCAATGTGGACCGTTGTACTCTATTTAGTGCTTCTTAGAAGTCTAACTTGCTAGTTGAGCCTTCGTGCCACGTTTCGTAAGGTAAAGACGCGAATAGACCAAGTTATGTCTGAAATTGCACAAAAACGTGAAAAGCTCCTCTATGGAGAGAGTTGAGCAATTCCAAAGCATCAATGTGGACCGTTGTACTCTATTTAGTGCTCTTAAAAGTCTAACTTGCTAGTTGAGCCTTCGTGCCACGTTTCGTAAGGTAAAGACGCGAATAGACCAAGTTATGTCTCAAATTGCACAAAAACGTGAAAAGCTCCTCTATGGAGAGAGTTGAGCAATTCCAAAGCATCAATGTGGACCGTTGTACTCTATTTAGTGCTCTTAAAAGTCTAACTTGCTAGTTGAGCCTTCGTGCCACGTTTCGTAAGGTAAAGACGCGAATAGACCAAGTTATGTCTCAAATTGCACAAAAACGTGAAAAGCTCCTCTATGGAGAGAGTTGAGCAATTCCAAAGCATCAATGTGGACCGTTGTACTCTATTTAGTGCTCTTAAAAGTCTAACTTGCTAGTTGAGCCTTCGTGCCACGTTTCGTAAGGTAAAGACGCGAATAGACCAAGTTATGTCTCAAATTGCACAAAAACGTGAAAAGCTCCTCTATGGAGAGAGTTGAGCAATTCCAAAGCATCAATGTGGACCGTTGTACTCTATTTAGTGTTCTTAGAAGTCTAACTTGCTAGTTGAGCCTTTGTGCCACGTTTCGTAAGGTAAAGACGTGAATAGACCAAGTTATGTCTCAAATTGCACAAAAACGTGAAAAGCTCCTCTATGGAGAGAGTTGAGCAATTCCAAAGCATCAATGTGGACCGTTGTACTCTATTTAGTGTTCTTAGAAGTCTAACTTGCTAGTTGAGCCTTCGTGCCACGTTTCGTAAGGTAAAGACGCGAATAGACCAAGTTCTGTTTGAAATTGCATAAAAACGTGAAAAGCTCCTCTATAGGAGAGAGTTGAGCAATTCCAAAGCATCAATGTGGACCGTTGTACTCTATTTAGTGCTCTTAAAAGTCTAACTTGCTAGTTGAGCCTTCGTGCCACGTTTCGTAAGGTAAAGACGCGAATAGACCAAGTTCTGTATGAAATTGCACAAAAACGTGAAAAGCTCCTCTATGGAGAGAGTTGAGCAATTCCTAAAGCATCAATGTGGACCATTGTACTCTATTTAGTTCTCTTAAAAGTCTAACTTGCTAGTTGAGCCTTCGTGCCACGTTTCGTAAGGTAAAGACGCGAATAGACCAAGTTATGTCTCAAATTGCATAAAAACGTGAAAAGCTCCTCTATGGAGAGAGTTGAGCAATTCCAAAGCATCAATGTGGACCGTTGTACTCTATTTAGTGCTCTTAAAAGTCTAACTTACTAGTTGAGCCTTCGTGCCACGTTTCGTAAGGTAAAGACGCGAATAGACCAAGTTATGTCTCAAATTGCACAAAAACGTGAAAAGCTCCTCTATGGAGAGAGTTGAGCAATTCCAAAGCATCAATGTGGACCGTTGTACTCTATTTAGTGCTCTTAAAAGTCTAACTTGCTAGTTGAGCCTTCGTGCCACGTTTCGTAAGGTAAAGACGCGAATAGACCAAGTTATGTCTCAAATTGCACAAAAACGTGAAAAGCTCCTCTATGGAGAGAGTTGAGCAATTCCAAAGCATCAATGTGGACCGTTGTACTCTATTTAGTGTTCTTAGAAGTCTAACTTGCTAGTTGAGCCTTCGTGCCACGTTTCGTAAGGTAAAGACGCGAATAGACCAAGTTATGTCTCAAATTGCACAAAAACGTGAAAAGCTCCTCTATGGAGAGAGTTGAGCAATTCCAAAGCATCAATGTGGACCGTTGTACTCTATTTAGTGCTCTTAAAAGTCTAACTTGCTAGTTGAGCCTTCGTGCCACGTTTCGTAAGGTAAAGACGCGAATAGACCAAGTTATGTCTGAAATTGCACAAAAACGTGAAAAGCTCCTCTATGGAGAGAGTTGAGCAATTCCAAAGCATCAATGTGGACCGTTGTACTCTATTTAGTGCTCTTAAAAGTCTAACTTGCTAGTTGAGCCTTCGTGCCACGTTTCGTAAGGTAAAGACGCGAATAGACCAAGTTATGTCTCAAATTGCACAAAAACGTGAAAAGCTCCTCTATGGAGAGAGTTGAGCAATTCCAAAGCATCAATGTGGACCGTTGTACTCTATTTAGTGCTCTTAAAAGTCTAACTTACTAGTTGAGCCTTCGTGCCACGTTTCGTAAGGTAAAGACGCGAATAGACCAAGTTATGTCTCAAATTGCACAATAACGTGAAAAGCTCCTCTATGGAGAGAGTTGAGCAATTCCAAAGCATCAATGTGGACCGTTGTACTCTATTTAGTGCTCTTAAAAGTCTAACTTGCTAGTTGAGCCTTCGTGCCACGTTTCGTAAGGTAAAGGACGCGAATAGACCAAGTTATGTCTCAAATTGCACAAAAACGTGAAAAGCTCCTCTATGGAGAGAGTTGAGAAATTCCAAAGCATCAATGTGGACCGTTGTACTCTATTTAGTGTTCTTAGAAGTCTAACTTGCTAGTTGAGCCTTCGTGCCACGTTTCGTAAGGTAAAGACGCGAATAGACCAAGTTATGTCTCAAATTGCACAAAAACGTGAAAAGCTCCTCTATGGAGAGAGTTGAGCAATTCCAAAGCATCAATGTGGACCGTTGTACTCTATTTAGTGCTCTTAAAAGTCTAACTTGCTAGTTGAGCCTTCGTGCCACGTTTCGTAAGGTAAAGACGCGAATAGACCAAGTTATGTCTCAAATTGCACAAAAACGTGAAAAGCTCCTCTATGGAGAGAGTTGAGCAATTCCAAAGCATCAATGTGGACCGTTGTACTCTATTTAGTGCTCTTAAAAGTCTAACTTGCTAGTTGAGCCTTCGTGCCACGTTTCGTAAGGTAAAGACGCGAATAGACCAAGTTATGTCTCAAATTGCACAAAAACGTGAAAAGCTCCTCTATGGAGAGAGTTGAGCAATTCCAAAGCATCAATGTGGACCGTTGTACTCTATTTAGTGCTCTTAAAAGTCTAACTTACTAGTTGAGCCTTCGTGCCACGTTTCGTAAGGTAAAGACGCGAATAGACCAAGTTATGTCTCAAATTGCACAAAAACGTGAAAAGCTCCTCTATGGAGAGAGTTGAGCAATTCCAAAGCATCAATGTGGACCGTTGTACTCTATTTAGTGCTCTTAAAAGTCTAACTTGCTAGTTGAGCCTTCGTGCCACGTTTCGTAAGGTAAAGACGCGAATAGACCAAGTTATGTCTCAAATTGCACAAAAACGTGAAAAGCTCCTCTATGGAGAGAGTTGAGCAATTCCAAAGCATCAATGTGGACCGTTGTACTCTATTTAGTGTTCTTAGAAGTTTAACTTGCTAGTTGAGCCTTCGTGCCACGTTTCGTAAGGTAAAGACGCGAATAGACCAAGTTATGTCTCAAATTGCACAAAAACGTGAAAAGCTCCTCTATGGAGAGAGTTGAGCAATTCCAAAGCATCAATGTGGACCGTTGTACTCTATTTAGTGTTCTTAGAAGTCTAACTTGCTAGTTGAGCCTTCGTGCCACGTTTCGTAAGGTAAAGACGCGAATAGACCAAGTTCTGTTTGAAATTGCATAAAAACGTGAAAAGCTCCTCTATGGAGAGAGTTGAGCAATTCCAAAGCATCAATGTGGACCGTTGTACTCTATTTAGTGCTCTTAAAAGTCTAACTTGCTAGTTGAGCCTTCGTGCCACGTTTCGTAAGGTAAAGACGCGAATAGACCAAGTTCTGTTTGAAATTGCACAAAAACGTGAAAAGCTCCTCTATCGAGAGAGTTGAGCAATTCCAAAGCATCAATGTGGACCGTTGTACTCTATTTAGTGCTCTTAAAAGTCTAACTTACTAGTTGAGCCTTCATGCCAAGTTTCGTAAGGTAAAGACCCGAATAGACCAAGTTTTGTCTCAAATTGCACAAAAACGTGAAAAGCTTCTCTATGGAGAGAGTTGAGCAATTCCAAAGCATCAATGTGGACCGTTGTACTCTATTTAGTGCTCTTAAAAGTCTAACTTGCTCCTCTATGGAGAGAGTTGAGCAATTCCAAAGCATCAATGTGGACCGTTGTACTCTATTTAGTGTTCTTAGAAGTCTAACTTGCTAGTTGAGCCTTCGTGCCACGTTTTGTAAGGTAAAGACGCGAATAGACTAAGTTCTGTTTGAAATTGCACAAAAACGTGAAAAGCTCCTCTATGGAGAGAGTTGAGAAATTCCAAAGCATCAATGTGGACCGTTGTACTCTATTTAGTGCTCTTAAAAGTCTAACTTTCTAGTTGAGCCTTCGTGCCACGTTTCGTAAGGTAAAGACGCGAATAGACCAAGTTATGTCTCAAATTGCACAAAAACGTGAAAAGCTCCTCTATGGAGAGAGTTGAGAAATTCCAAAGCACCAATATCGGCCGTTGTACTCTATTTAGTGCTCTTAAAAGTCTAACTTACTGGTTGAGCCTTCGTGCCACGTTTCGTAAGGTAAAGACGCGAATAGACCAAGTTATGTTTGAAAATGCACAAAAACGTGAAAAGCTCCTCTATGGAGAGAGTTGAGCAATTCCAAAGCATCAATGTGGACCGTTGTACTCTATTTAGTGCCCTTAAAAGTCTAACTTGCTAGTTGAGCCTTCGTGCCACGTTTCATAAGGTAAAGACGCGAATACACCAAGTTATGTCTCAAATTGCACAAAAAAGTGAAAAGCTCCTCTATGGAGAGAGTTTAGCAATTCCAAAGCATCAATGTGGACCGTTGTACTCTATTTAGTGTTCTTAGAAGTTTAACTTGCTAGATGAGCCTTCGTGCCACGTTTCGTAAAGTAAAGACGCGAATAGACCAAGATCTGTTTGAAATTGCATAAAAACGTGAAAAGCTCCTCTATGGAGAGAGTTGAGCAATTCCAAAGAATCAATGTGGACCGTTGTACTCTATTTAGTGTTCTTAGAAGTCTAACTTGCTAGTTGAGCCTTCGTGCCACGTTTCGTAAGGTAAAGACGCGAATAGACCAAGTTATGTCTCAAATTGCACAAAAACGTGAAAAGCTCCTCTATGGAGAGAGTTGAGCAATTCCAAAGCATCAATGTGGACCGTTGTACTCTATTTAGTGTTCTTAGAAGTCTAACTTGCTAGTTGAGCCTTCGTGCCACGTTTCGTAAGGTAAAGACGCGAATAGACCAAGTTATGTCTCAAATTGCACAAAAACGTGAAAAGCTCCTCTATGGAGAGAGTTGAGCAATTCCAAAGCATCAATGTGGACCGTTGTACTCTATTTAGTGCTCTTAAATGTCTAACTTGCTAGTTGAGCCTTCGTGCCACGTTTCGTAAGGTAAAGACGCGAATAGACCAAGTTATGTCTCAAATTGCACAAAAACGTGAAAAGCTCCTCTATGGAGAGAGTTGAGCAATTCCAAAGCATCAATGTGGACCGTTGTACTCTATTTAGTGCTCTTAAAAGTCTAACTTGCTAGTTGAGCCTTCGTGCCACGTTTCGTAAGGTAAAGACGCGAATAGACCAAGTTATGTCTCAAATTGCACAAAAACGTGAAAAGCTCCTCTATGGAGAGAGTTGAGCAATTCCAAAGCATCAATGTGGACCGTTGTACTCTATTTAGTGTTCTTAGAAGTTTAACTTGCTAGTTGAGCCTTCGTGCCACGTTTCGTAAGGTAAAGACGCGAATAGACCAAGTTATGTCTCAAATTGCACAAAAACGTGAAAAGCTCCTCTATGGAGAGAGTTGAGCAATTCCAAAGCATCAATGTGGACCGTTGTACTCTATTTAGTGTTCTTAGAAGTCTAACTTGCTAGTTGAGCCTTCGTGCCACGTTTCGTAAGGTAAAGACGCGAATAGACCAAGTTCTGTTTGAAATTGCATAAAAACGTGAAAGGCTCCTCTATAGAGAGAGTTGAGCAATTCCAAAGCATCAATGTGGACCGTTGTACTCTATTTAGTGCTCTTAAAAGTCTAACTTGCTAGTTGAGCCTTCGTGCCACGTTTCGTAAGGTAAAGAAGCGAATAGACCAAGTTCTGTTTGAAATTGCACAAAAACGTGAAAAGCTCCTCTATGGAGAGAGTTGAGCAATTCCTAAGCATCAATGTGGACCGTTGTACTCTAGTTAGTGCTCTTAAAAGTCTAACTTACTAGTTGAGCCTTCATGCCAAGTTTCGTAAGGTAAAGACCCGAATAGACCAAGTTTTGTCTCAAATTGCACAAAAACGTGAAAAGCTCCTCTATGGAGAGAGTTGAGCAATTCCAAAGCATCAATGTGGACCGTTGTACTCTATTTAGTGCTCTTAAAAGTCTAACTTGCTCCTCTATGGAGAGAGTTGAGCAATTCCAAAGCATCAATGTGGACCGTTGTACTCTATTTAGTGTTCTTAGAAGTCTAACTTGCTAGTTGAGCCTTCGTGCCACGTTTCGTAAGGTAAAGACGCGAATAGACTAAGTTCTGTTTGAAATTGCACAAAAACGTGAAAAGCTCCTCTATGGAGAGAGTTGAGCAATTCCAAAGCATCAATGTGGACCGTTGTACTCTATTTAGTGCTCTTAAAAGTCTAACTTGCTAGTTGAGCCTTCGTGCCACGTTTCGTAAGGTAAAGACGCGAATAGACCAAGTTATGTCTCAAATTGCACAAAAACGTGAAAAGCTCCTCTATGGAGAGAGTTGAGAAATTCCAAAGCACCAATATCGGCCGTTGTACTCTATTTAGTGCTCTTAAAAGTCTAACTTACTGGTTGAGCCTTCGTGCCACGTTTCGTAAGGTAAAGACGCGAATAGACCAAGTTATGTTTGAAAATGCACAAAAACGTGAAAAGCTCCTCTATGGAGAGAGTTGAGCAATTCCAAAGCATCAATGTGGACCGTTGTACTCTATTTAGTGCTCTTAAAAGTCTAACTTGCTAGTTGAGCCTTCGTGCCACGTTTCGTAAGGTAAAGACGCGAATAGACCAAGTTATGTCTCAAATTGCACAAAAACGTGAAAAGCTCCTCTATGGAGAGAGTTGAGCAATTCCAAAGCATCAATGTGGACCGTTGTACTCTATTTAGTGTTCTTAGAAGTCTAACTTGCTAGTTGAGCCTTCGTGCCACGTTTCGTAAGGTAAAGACGCGAATAGACCAAGTTCTGTTTGAAATTGCACAAAAACGTGAAAAGCTCCTCTATGGAGAGAGTTGAGCAATTCCAAAGCATCAATGTGGACCGTTGTACTCTATGTAGTGTTCTTAGAAGTCTAACTTGCTAGTTGAGCCTTCGTGCCACGTTTCGTAAGGTAAAGACGCGAATAGACCAAGTTATGTCTCAAATTGCACAAAAACGTGAAAAGCTCCTCTATGGAGAGAGTTGAGCAATTCCAAAGCATCAATGTGGACCGTTGTACTCTATTTAGTGTTCTTACAAGTCTAACTTGCTAGTTGAGCCTTCGTGCCACGTTTCGTAAGGTAAAGACGCGAATAGACCAAGTTATGTCTCAAATTGCACAAAAACGTGAAAAGCTCCTCTATGGAGAGAGTTGAGCAATTCCAAAGCATCAATGTGGACCGTTGTACTCTATTTAGTGCTCTTAAAAGTCTAACTTGCTAGTTGAGCCTTCGTGCCACTGTTTCGTAAGGTAAAGACTGCGAATAGACCAAGTTATGTCTCAAATTGCACAAAAACGTGAAAAGCTCCCCTATGGAGAGAGTTGAGCAATTCCAAAGCATCAATGTGGACCGTTGTACTCTATTTAGTGTTCTTAGAAGTTTAACTTGCTAGTTGAGCCTTCGTGCCACGTTTCGTAAGGTAAAGACGCGAATATACCAAGTTATGTCTCAAATTGCACAAAAACGTGAAAAGCTCCTCTATGTAGAGAGTTGAGCAATTCCAAAGCATCAATGTGGACCGTTGTACTCTATTTAGTGTTCTTAGAAGTCTAACTTGCTAGTTGAGCCTTCGTGCCACGTTTCGTAAGGTAAAGACGCGAATAGACCAAGTTCTGTTTGAAATTGCATAAAAACGTGAAAGGCTCCTCTATGGAGAGAGTTGAGCAATTCCAAAGCATCAATGTGGACCGTTGTACTCTATTTAGTGCTCTTAAAAGTCTAACTTGCTAGTTGAGCCTTCGTGCCACGTTTCGTAAGGTAAAGACGCGAATAGACCAAGTTATGTCTCAAATTGCACAAAAACGTGAAAAGCTCCTCTATGGAGAGAGTTGAGCAATTCCAAAGCATCAATGTGGACCGTTGTACTCTATTTAGTGTTCTTAGAAGTCTAACTTGCTAGTATGAGCCTTCGTGCCACGTTTCGTAAGGTAAAGACGCGAATAGACCTAAGTTCTGTTTGAAATTGCACAAAAACGTGAAAAGCTCCTCTATGGAGAGAGTTGAGCAATTCCAAAGCATCAATGTGGACCGTTGTACTCTATTTAGTGTTCTTAGAAGTCTAACTTGCTAGTTGAGCCTTCGTGCCACGTTTCGTAAGGTAAAGACGCGAATAGACCAAGTTATGTCTCAAATTGCACAAAAACGTGAAAAGCTCCTCTATGGAGAGAGTTGAGCAATTCCAAAGCATCAATGTGGACCGTTGTACTCTATTTAGTGTTCTTACAAGTCTAACTTGCTAGTTGAGCCTTCGTGCCACGTTTCGTAAGGTAAAGACGCGAATAGACCAAGTTATGTCTCAAATTGCACAAAAACGTGAAAAGCTCCTCTATGGAGAGAGTTGAGCAATTCCAAAGCATCAATGTGGACCGTTGTACTCTATTTAGTGCTCTTAAAAGTCTAACTTGCTAGTTGAGCCTTCGTGCCACTGTTTCGTAAGGTAAGGATGCGAATAGACCAAGTTATGTCTCAAATTGCACAAAAACGTGAAAAGCTCCCCTATGGAGAGAGTTGAGCAATTCCAAAGCATCAATGTGGACCGTTGTACTCTATTTAGTGTTCTTAGAAGTTTAACTTGCTAGTTGAGCCTTCGTGCCACGTTTCGTAAGGTAAAGACGCGAATAGACCAAGTTATGTCTCAAATTGCACAAAAACGTGAAAAGCTCCTCTATGGAGAGAGTTGAGCAATTCCAAAGCATCAATGTGGACCGTTGTACTCTATTTAGTGTTCTTAGAAGTCTAACTTGCTAGTTGAGCCTTCGTGCCACGTTTCGTAAGGTAAAGACGCGAATAGACCAAGTTCTGTTTGAAATTGCATAAAAACGTGAAAAGCTCCTCTATGGAGAGAGTTGAGCAATTCCAAAGCATCAATGTGGACCGTTGTACTCTATTTAGTGCTCTTAAAAGTCTAACTTGCTAGTTGAGCCTTCGTGCCACGTTTCGTAAGGTAAAGACGCGAATAGACCAAGTTATGTCTGAAATTGCACAAAAACGTGAAAAGCTCCTCTATGGAGAGAGTTGAGCAATTCCTAAGCATCAATGTGGACCGTTGTACTCTAGTTAGTGCTCTTAAAAGTCTAACTTACTAGTTGAGCCTTCATGCCAAGTTTCGTAAGGTAAAGACCCGAATAGACCAAGTTTTGTCTCAAATTGCACAAAAACGTGAAAAGCTCCTCTATGGAGAGAGTTGAGCAATTCCAAAGCATCAATGTGGACCGTTGTACTCTATTTAGTGCTCTTAAAAGTCTAACTTGCTCCTCTACGGAGAGAGTTGAGCAATTCCAAAGCATCAATGTGGACCGTTGTACTCTATTTAGTGTTCTTAGAAGTCTAACTTGCTAGTTGAGCCTTAGTGCCACGTTTTGTAAGGTAAAGACGCGAATAGACTAAGTTCTGTTTGAAATTGCACAAAAACGTGAAAAGCTCCTCTATGGAGAGAGTTGAGCAATTCCAAAGCATCAATGTGGACCGTTGTACTCTATTTAGTGCTCTTAAAAGTCTAACTTGCTAGTTGAGCCTTCGTGCCACGTTTCGTAAGGTAAAGACGCGAATAGACCAAGTTATGTCTCAAATTGCACAAAAACGTGAAAAGCTCCTCTATGGAGAGAGTTGAGAAATTCCAAAGCACCAATATCGGCCGTTGTACTCTATTTAGTGCTCTTAAAAGTCTAACTTACTGGTTGAGCCTTCGTGCCACGTTTCGTAAGGTAAAGACGCGAATAGACCAAGTTATGTTTGAAAATGCACAAAAACGTGAAAAGCTCCTCTATGGAGAGAGTTGAGCAATTCCAAAGCATCAATGTGGACCGTTGTACTCTATTTAGTGCCCTTAAAAGTCTAACTTGCTAGTTGAGCCTTCGTGCCACGTTTCATAAGGTAAAGACGCGAATACACCAAGTTATGTCTCAAATTGCACAAAAAAGTGAAAAGCTCCTCTATGGAGAGAGTTTAGCAATTCCAAAGCATCAATGTGGACCGTTGTACTCTATTTAGTGTTCTTAGAAGTTTAACTTCCTAGTATGAGCCTTCGTGCCACGTTTCGTAAGGTAAAGACGCGAATAGACTAAGTTCTGTTTGAAATTGCACAAAAACGTGAAAAGCTCCTCTATGGAGAGAGTTGAGCAATTCCAAAGCATCAATGTGGACCGTTGTACTCTATTTAGTGTTCTTAGAAGTTTAACTTGCTAGTTGAGCCTTCGTGCCACGTTTCGTAAGGTAAAGACGCGAATATACCAAGTTATGTCTCAAATTGCACAAAAACGTGAAAAGCTCCTCTATGTAGAGAGTTGAGCAATTCCAAAGCATCAATGTGGACCGTTGTACTCTATTTAGTGTTCTTACAAGTCTAACTTGCTAGTTGAGCCTTCGTGCCACGTTTCGTAAGGTAAAGACGCGAATAGACCAAGTTATGTCTCAAATTGCACAAAAACGTGAAAAGCTCCTCTATGGAGAGAGTTGAGCAATTCCAAAGCATCAATGTGGACCGTTGTACTCTATTTAGTGCTCTTAAAAGTCTAACTTGCTAGTTGAGCCTTCGTGCCATGTTTCGTAAGGTAAGGATGCGAATAGACCAAGTTATGTCTCAAATTGCACAAAAACGTGAAAAGATCCCCTATGGAGAGAGTTGAGCAATTCCAAAGCATCAATGTGGACCGTTGTACTCTATTTAGTGCTCTTAAAAGTCTAACTTGCTCCTCTATGGAGAGAGTTGAGCAATTCCAAAGCATCAATGTGGACCGTTGTACTCTATTTAGTGTTCTTAGAAGTCTAACTTGCTAGTTGAGCCTTCGTGCCACATTTTGTAAGGTAAAGACGCGAATAGACTAAGTTCTGTTTGAAATTGCACAAAAACGTGAAAAGCTCCTCTATGGAGAGAGTTGAGAAATTCCAAAGCATCAATGTGGACCGTTGTACTCTATTTAGTGCTCTTAAAAGTCTAACTTGCTAGTTGAGCCTTCGTGCCACGTTTCGTAAGGTAAAGACGCGAATAGACCAAGTTATGTCTCAAATTGCACAAAAACGTGAAAAGCTCCTCTATGGAGAGAGTTGAGCAATTCCAAAGCATCAATATCGGACCGTTGTACTCTATTTAGTGCTCTTAAAAGTCTAACTTACTAGTTGAGCCTTCGTGCCACGTTTCGTAAGGTAAAGACGCGAATAGACCAAGTTATGTTTGAAAATTGCACAAAAACGTGAAAAGCTCCTCTATGGAGAGAGTTGAGCAATTCCAAAGCATGAATGTGGACCGTTGTACCCTATTTAGTGCTCTTAAAAGTCTAACTTGCTAGTTGAGCCTTCGTGCCACGTTTTGTAAGGTAAACACGCGAATAGACCAAGTTATGTCTCAAATTGCACAAAAACGTGAAAAGCTCCTCTATGGAGAGAGTTTAGCAATTCCAAAGCATCAATGTGGACCTTTGTACTCTATTTAGTGTTCTTAGAAGTTTAACTTGCTAGATGAGCCTTCGTGCCACGTTTTCGTAAGGTAAAGACGCGAATAGACCTAAGTTCTGTTTGAAATTGCACAAAAACGTGAAAAGCTCCTCTATGGAGAGAGTTGAGCAATTCCAAAGCATCAATGTGGACCGTTGTACTCTATTTAGTGTTCTTAGAAGTCTAACTTGCTAGTTGAGCCTTCGTGCCACGTTTCGTAAGGTAAAGACGCGAATAGACCAAGTTATGTCTCAAATTGCACAAAAACGTGAAAAGCTCCTCTATGGAGAGAGTTGAGCAATTCCAAAGCATCAATGTGGACCGTTGTACTCTATTTAGTGTTCTTAAAGTCTAACTTGCTAGTTGAGCCTTCGTGCCACGTTTCGTAAGGTAAAGACGCGAATAGACCAAGTTATGTCTCAAATTGCACAAAAACGTGAAAAGCTCCTCTATGGAGAGAGTTGAGCAATTCCAAAGCATCAATGTGGACCGTTGTACTCTATTTAGTGCTCTTAAAAGTCTAACTTGCTAGTTGAGCCTTCGTGCCACGTTTCGTAAGGTAAAGACGCGAATAGACCAAGTTATGTCTCAAATTGCACAAAAACGTGAAAAGCTCCTCTATGGAGAGAGTTGAGCAATTCCAAAGCATCAATGTGGACCGTTGTACTCTATTTAGTGTTCTTAGAAGTCTAACTTGCTAGTTGAGCCTTCGTGCCACGTTTCGTAAGGTAAAGACGCGAATAGACCAAGTTATGTCTCAAATTGCACAAAAACGTGAAAAGCTCCTCTATGGAGAGAGTTGAGCAATTCCAAAGCATCAATGTGGACCGTTGTACTCTATTTAGTGCTTCTTAGAAGTCTAACTTGCTAGTTGAGCCTTCGTGCCACGTTTCGTAAGGTAAAGACGCGAATAGACCAAGTTCTGTTTGAAATTGCACAAAAACGTGAAAAGCTCCTCTATGGAGAGAGTTGAGCAATTCCAAAGCATCAATGTGGACCGTTGTACTCTATTTAGTGCTCTTAAAAGTCTAACTTGCTAGTTGAGCCTTCGTGCCACGTTTCGTAAGGTAAAGACGCGAATAGACCAAGTTATGTCTCAAATTGCACAAAAACGTGAAAAGCTCCTCTATGGAGAGAGTTGAGCAATTCCAAAGCATCAATGTGGACCGTTGTACTCTATTTAGTGTTCTTAGAAGTTTAACTTGCTAGTATGAGCCTTCGTGCCACGTTTCGTAAGGTAAAGACGCGAATAGACCTAAGTTCTGTCTTGAAATTGCACAAAAACGTGAAAAGCTCCTCTATGGAGAGAGTTGAGCAATTCCAAAGCATCAATGTGGACCGTTGTACTCTATTTAGTGTTCTTAGAAGTCTAACTTGCTAGTTGAGCCTTCGTGCCACGTTTCGTAAGGTAAAGACGCGAATAGACCAAGTTATGTCTCAAATTGCACAAAAACGTGAAAAGCTCCTCTATGGAGAGAGTTGAGCAATTCCAAAGCATCAATGTGGACCGTTGTACTCTATTTAGTGTTCTTAAAGTCTAACTTGCTAGTTGAGCCTTCGTGCCACGTTTCGTAAGGTAAAGACGCGAATAGACCAAGTTATGTCTCAAATTGCACAAAAACGTGAAAAGCTCCTCTATGGAGAGAGTTGAGCAATTCCAAAGCATCAATGTGGACCGTTGTACTCTATTTAGTGCTCTTAAAAGTCTAACTTGCTAGTTGAGCCTTCGTGCCACGTTTCGTAAGGTAAAGACGCGAATAGACCAAGTTATGTCTCAAATTGCACAAAAACGTGAAAAGCTCCTCTATGGAGAGAGTTGAGCAATTCCAAAACATCAATGTGGACCGTTGTTCTCTATTTAGTGTTCTTAGAAGTCTAACTTGCTAGTTGAGCCTTCGGGCCACGTTTCGTATGGTAAAGACGCGAATAGACCAAGTTATGTCTCAAATTGCACAAAAACGTGAAAAGCTCCTCTATGGAGAGAGTTGAGCAATTCCAAAGCATCAATGTGGACCGTTGTACTCTATTTAGTGTTCTTAGAAGTCTAACTTGCTAGTTGAGCCTTCGGGCCACATTTCGTAAGGTAAAGACGCGAATAGACCAAGTTCTGTTTGAAATTGCACAAAAACGTGAAAAGCTCCTCTATGGAGAGAGTTGAGCAATTCCAAAGCATCAATGTGGACCGTTGTACTCTATTTAGTGCTCTTAAAAGTCTAACTTGCTAGTTGAGCCTTCTGCCACGTTTCGTAAGGTAAAGATGCGAATAGACCAAGTTATGTCTCAAATTGCACAAAAACGTGAAAAGCTCCTCTATGGAGAGAGTTGAGCAATTCCAAAGCATCAATGTCGGACCGTTGTACTCTATTTAGTGCTCTTAAAAGTCTAACTTACTAGTTGAGCCTTCGTGCCACGTTTCGTAAGGTAAAGACGCGAATAGACCAAGTTATGTTTGAAATTGCACAAAAACGTGAAAAGCTCCTCTATGGAGAGAGTTGAGCAATTCCAAAGCATCAATGTGGACCGTTGTACTCTATTTAGTGCTCTTAAAAGTCTAACTTGCTAGTTGAGCCTTCGTGCCACGTTTCGTAAGGTAAAGACGCGAATAGACCAAGTTATGTCTCAAATTGCACAAAAACGTGAAAAGCTCCTCTATGGAGAGAGTTGAGCAATTCCAAAGCATCAATGTGGACCGTTGTACTCTATTTAGTGTTCTTAGAAGTTTAACTTGCTAGTTGAGCCTTCGTGCCACGTTTCGTAAGGTAAAGACGCGAATAGACCAAGTTCTGTTTGAAATTGCACAAAAACGTGAAAAGCTCCTCTATGGAGAGAGTTGAGCAATTCCAAAGCATCAATGTGGACCGTTGTACTCTATTTAGTGCTCTTAAAAGTCTAACTTGCTAGTTGAGCCTTCGTGCCACGTTTCGTAAGGTAAAGACGCGAATAGACCAAGTTCTGTTTGAAATTGCACAAAAACGTCAAAAGCTCCTCTATGGAGAGAGTTGAGCAATTCCAAAGCATCAATGTGGACCGTTGTACTCTATTTAGTGTTCTTAGAAGTCTAACTTGCTAGTTGAGCCTTCGTGCCACGTTTCGTAAGGTAAAGACGCGAATAGACCAAGTTATGTCTCAAATTGCACAAAAACGTCAAAAGCTCCTCTATGGAGAGAGTTGAGCAATTCCAAAGCATCAATGTGGACCGTTGTACTCTATTTAGTGTTCTTAGAAGTCTAACTTGCTAGTTGAGCCTTCGTGCCACGTTTTGTAAGGTAAAGACGCGAATAGACTAAGTTCTGTTTGAAATTGCACAAAAACGTGAAAAGCTCCTCTATGGAGAGAGTTGAGCAATTCCAAAGCATCAATGTGGACCGTTGTACTCTATTTAGTGCTCTTAAAAGTCTAACTTGCTAGTTGAGCCTTCGTGCCACGTTTCGTAAGGTAAAGACGCGAATAGACCAAGTTATGTCTCAAATTGCACAAAAACGTGAAAAGCTCCCCTATGGAGAGAGTTGAGCAATTCCAAAGCATCGATGTGGACCGTTGTACTCTATTTAGTGTTCTTAGAAGTCTAACTTGCTAGTTGAGCCTTCGTGCCACGTTTCGTAAGGTAAAGACGCGAATAGACCAAGTTATGTTTGAAATTGCACAAAAACGTGAAAAGCTCCTCTATGGAGAGAGTTGAGCAATTCCAAAGCATCAATGTGGACCGTTGTACTCTATTTAGTGCTCTTAAAGTCTAACTTGCTAGTTGAGCCTTCGTGCCACGTTTCGTAAGGTAAAGACGCGAATAGACCAAGTTATGTGTGAAATTGCACAAAAACGTGAAAAGCTCCTCTATGGAGAGAGTTGAGCAATTCCAAAGCATCAATGTGGACCGTTGTACTCTATTTAGTGCTCTTAAAAGTCTAACTTGCTAGTTGAGCCTTCGTGCCACGTTTCGTAAGGTAAAGACGCGAATAGACCAAGTTATGTCTCAAATTGCACAAAAACGTCAAAAGCTCCTCTATGGAGAGAGTTGAGCAATTCCAAAGCATCAATGTGGACCGTTGTACTCTATTTAGTGTTCTTAGAAGTCTAACTTGCTAGTTGAGCCTTCGTGCCACGTTTCGTAAGGTAAAGACGCGAATAGACCAAGTTCTGTTTGAAATTGCACAAAAACGTGAAAAGCTCCTCTATCGAGAGAGTTGAGCAATTCCAAAGCATCAATGTGGACCGTTGTACTCTATTTAGTGCTCTTAAAAGTCTAACTTGCTAGTTGAGCCTTCGTGCCACGTTTCGTAAGGTAAAGACGCGAATAGACCAAGTTATGTCTCAAATTGCACAAAAACGTGAAAAGCTCCTCTATGGAGGGAGGTGAGCAATTCCAAAGCATCAATGTGGACCGTTGTACTCTATTTAGTGCTCTTAAAAGTCTAACTTGCTAGTTGAGCCTTCGTGCCACGTTTCGTAAGGTAAAGACGCGAATAGACCAAGTTATGTTTCAAATTGCACAAAAACGTGAAAAGCTCCTCTATGGAGAGAGTTGAGCAATTCCAAAGCATCAATGTGGACCGTTGTACTCTATTTAGTGCTCTTAAAAGTCTAACTTGCTAGTTGAGCCTTCGTGCCACGTTTCGTAAGGTAAAGACGCGAATAGACCAAGTTATGTCTCAAATTGCACAAAAACGTGAAAAGCTCCTCTATGGAGAGAGTTGAGCAATTCCAAAGCATCAATGTGGACCGTTGTACTCTATTTAGTGTTCTTAGAAGTCTAACTTGCTAGATTGAGCCTTCGTGCCACGTTTCGTAAGGTAAACACGCGAATAGACCAAGTTATGTCTCAAATTGCACAAAAACGTGAAAAGCTCCTCTATGGAGAGAGTTGAGCAATTCCAAAGCATCAATGTGGACCGTTGTACTCTATTTAGTGTTCTTAGAAGTCTAACTTGCTAGTTGAGCCTTCGTGCCACGTTTCGTAGGGTAAAGACGCGAATAGACTAAGTTCTGTTTGAAATTGCACAAAAACGTGAAAAGCTCCTCTATGGAGAGAGTTGAGCAATTCCAAAGCATCAATGTGGACCGTTGTACTCTATTTAGTGTTCTTAGAAGTCTAACTTGCTAGTTGAGCCTTCGTGCCACGTTTCGTAAGGTAAAGACGCGAATAGACCAAGTTATGTCTCAAATTGCACAAAAACGTGAAAAGCTCCTCTATGGAGAGAGTTGAGCAATTCCAAAGCATCAATGTGGACCGTTGTACTCTATTTAGTGTTCTTAGAAGTCTAACTTGCTAGTTGAGCCTTCGTGCCACGTTTTGTAAGGTAAAGACGCGAATAGACTAAGTTCTGTTTGAAATTGCACAAAAACGTGAAAAGCTCCTCTATGGAGAGAGTTGAGCAATTCCAAAGCATCAATGTGGACCGTTGTACTCTATTTAGTGCTCTTAAAAGTCTAACTTGCTAGTTGAGCCTTCGTGCCACGTTTCGTAAGGTAAAGACGCGAATAGACCAAGTTATGTCTGAAATTGCACAAAAACGTGAAAAGCTCCTCTATGGAGAGAGTTGAGCAATTCCAAAGCATCAATGTGGACCGTTGTACTCTATTTAGTGTTCTTAGAAGTTTAACTTGCTAGTTGAGCCTTCGTGCCACGTTTCGTAAGGTAAAGACGCGAATAGACCAAGTTATGTCTCAAATTGCACAAAAACGTGAAAAGCTCCTCTATGGAGAGAGTTGAGCAATTCCAAAGCATCAATGTGGACCGTTGTACTCTATTTAGTGTTCTTAGAAGTCTAACTTGCTAGTTGAGCCTTCGTGCCACGTTTCGTAAGGTAAAGACGCGAATAGACTAAGTTCTGTTTGAAATTGCACAAAAACGTGAAAAGCTCCTCTATGGAGAGAGTTGAGCAATTCCAAAGCATCAATGTGGACCGTTGTACTCTATTTAGTGTTCTTAGAAGTTTAACTTGCTAGTTGAGCCTTCGTGCCACGTTTCGTAAGGTAAAGACGCGAATAGACCAAGTTCTGTTTGAAATTGCACAAAAACGTCAAAAGCTCCTCTATGGAGAGAGTTGAGCAATTCCAAAGCATCAATGTGGACCGTTGTACTCTATTTAGTGTTCTTAGAAGTCTAACTTGCTAGTTGAGCCTTCGTGCCACGTTTTCGTAAGGTAAAGACGCGAATAGACCTAAGTTCTGTTTGAAATTGCACAAAAACGTGAAAAGCTCCTCTATGGAGAGAGTTGAGCAATTCCAAAGCATCAATGTGGACCGTTGTACTCTATTTAGTGCTCTTAAAAGTCTAACTTGCTAGTTGAGCCTTCGTGCCACGTTTCGTAAGGTAAAGACGCGAATAGACCAAGTTATGTCTCAAATTGCACAAAAACGTGAAAAGCTCCTCTATGGAGAGAGTTGAGCAATTCCAAAGCATCAATGTGGACCGTTGTACTCTATTTAGTGCTTCTTAGAAGTCTAACTTGCTAGTTGAGCCTTCGTGCCACGTTTCGTAAGGTAAAGACGCGAATAGACCAAGTTATGTCTCAAATTGCACAAAAACGTGAAAAGCTCCTCTATGGAGAGAGTTGAGCAATTCCAAAGCATCAATGTGGACCGTTGTACTCTATTTAGTGTTCTTAGAAGTCTAACTTGCTAGTTGAGCCTTCGTGCCACGTTTCGTAAGGTAAAGACGCGAATAGACCAAGTTATGTCTCAAATTGCACAAAAACGTGAAAAGCTCCTCTATGGAGAGAGTTGAGCAATTCCAAAGCATCAATGTGGACCGTTGTACTCTATTTAGTGTTCTTAGAAGTCTAACTTGCTAGTTGAGCCTTCGTGCCACGTTTCGTAAGGTAAAGACGCGAATAGACCTAAGTTCTGTTTGAAATTGCACAAAAACGTGAAAAGCTCCTCTATGGAGAGAGTTGAGCAATTCCAAAGCATCAATGTGGACCGTTGTACTCTATTTAGTGTTCTTAGAAGTCTAACTTGCTAGTTGAGCCTTCGTGCCACGTTTCGTAAGGTAAAGACGCGAATAGACCAAGTTATGTCTCAAATTGCACAAAAACGTCAAAAGCTCCTCTATGGAGAGAGTTGAGCAATTCCAAAGCATCAATGTGGACCGTTGTACTCTATTTAGTGTTCTTAGAAGTCTAACTTGCTAGTTGAGCCTTCGTGCCACGTTTCGTAAGGTAAAGACGCGAATAGACTAAGTTCTGTTTGAAATTGCACAAAAACGTGAAAAGCTCCTCTATGGAGAGAGTTGAGCAATTCCAAAGCATCAATGTGGACCGTTGTACTCTATTTAGTGCTCTTAAAAGTCTAACTTGCTAGTTGAGCCTTCGTGCCACGTTTCGTAAGGTAAAGACGCGAATAGACCAAGTTATGTCTCAAATTGCACAAAAACGTGAAAAGCTCCTCTATGGAGAGAGTTGAGCAATTCCAAAGCATCAATGTGGACCGTTGTACTCTATTTAGTGTTCTTAGAAGTTTAACTTGCTAGATGAGCCTTCGTACCACGTTTCGTAAGGTAAAGACGCAAATAGACCAAGTTATGTCTCAAATTGCACAAAAACGTGAAAAGCTCCTCTATGGAGAGAGTTGAGCAATTCCAAAGCATCAATGTGGACCGTTGTACTCTATTTAGTGTTCTTAGAAGTCTAACTTGCTAGTTGAGCCTTCGTGCCACGTTTCGTAAGGTAAAGACGCGAATAGACTAAGTTCTGTTTGAAATTGCACAAAAACGTGAAAAGCTCCTCTATGGAGAGAGTTGAGCAATTCCAAAGCATCAATGTGGACCGTTGTACTCTATTTAGTGTTCTTAGAAGTTTAACTTGCTAGTTGAGCCTTCGTGCCACGTTTCGTAAGGTAAAGACGCGAATAGACCAAGTTATGTCTCAAATTGCACAAAAACGTCAAAAGCTCCTCTATGGAGAGAGTTGAGCAATTCCAAAGCATCAATGTGGACCGTTGTACTCTATTTAGTGTTCTTAGAAGTCTAACTTGCTAGTTGAGCCTTCGTGCCACGTTTTGTAAGGTAAAGACGCGAATAGACTAAGTTCTGTTTGAAATTGCACAAAAACGTGAAAAGCTCCTCTATGGAGAGAGTTGAGCAATTCCAAAGCATCAATGTGGACCGTTGTACTCTATTTAGTGCTCTTAAAAGTCTAACTTGCTAGTTGAGCCTTCGTGCCACGTTTCGTAAGGTAAAGACGCGAATAGACCAAGTTATGTCTCAAATTGCACAAAAACGTGAAAAGCTCCTCTATGGAGAGAGTTGAGCAATTCCAAAGCATCAATGTGGACCGTTGTACTCTATTTAGTGTTCTTAGAAGTCTAACTTGCTAGTTGAGCCTTCGTGCCACGTTTCGTAAGGTAAAGACGCGAATAGACCAAGTTATGTCTCAAATTGCACAAAAACGTGAAAAGCTCCTCTATGGAGAGAGTTGAGCAATTCCAAAGCATCAATGTGGACCGTTGTACTCTATTTAGTGTTCTTAGAAGTCTAACTTGCTAGTTGAGCCTTCGTGCCACGTTTCGTAAGGTAAAGACGCGAATAGACCAAGTTATGTCTCAAATTGCACAAAAACGTGAAAAGCTCCTCTATGGAGAGAGTTGAGCAATTCCAAAGCATCAATGTGGACCGTTGTACTCTATTTAGTGCTCTTAAAAGTCTAACTTGCTAGTTGAGCCTTCGTGCCACGTTTCGTAAGGTAAAGACGCGAATAGACCAAGTTCTGTTTGAAATTGCACAAAAACGTGAAAAGCTCCTCTATGGAGAGAGTTGAGCAATTCCAAAGCATCAATGTGGACCGTTGTACTCTATTTAGTGCTCTTAAAAGTCTAACTTGCTAGTTGAGCCTTCGTGCCACGTTTCGTAAGGTAAAGACGCGAATAGACCAAGTTATGTCTCAAATTGCACAAAAACGTGAAAAGCTCCTCTATGGAGAGAGTTGAGCAATTCCAAAGCATCAATGTGGACCGTTGTACTCTATTTAGTGCTCTTAAAAGTCTAACTTGCTAGTTGAGCCTTCGTGCCACGTTTCGTAAGGTAAAGACGCGAATAGACCAAGTTATGTCTCAAATTGCACAAAAACGTGAAAAGCTCCTCTATGGAGAGAGTTGAGCAATTCCAAAGCATCAATGTGGACCGTTGTACTCTATTTAGTGCTCTTAAAAGTCTAACTTGCTAGTTGAGCCTTCGTGCCACGTTTCGTAAGGTAAAGACGCGAATAGACCAAGTTATGTCTCAAATTGCACAAAAACGTGAAAAGCTCCTCTATGGAGAGAGTTGAGCAATTCCAAAGCATCAATGTGGACCGTTGTACTCTATTTAGTGTTCTTAGAAGTCTAACTTGCTAGTTGAGCCTTCGTGCCACGTTTCGTAAGGTAAAGACGCGAATAGACCAAGTTATGTCTCAAATTGCACAAAAACGTGAAAAGCTCCTCTATGGAGAGAGTTGAGCAATTCCAAAGCATCAATGTGGACCGTTGTACTCTATTTAGTGCTCTTAAAAGTCTAACTTGCTAGTTGAGCCTTCGTGCCACGTTTCGTAAGGTAAAGACGCGAATAGACCAAGTTATGTCTCAAATTGCACAAAAACGTGAAAAGCTCCTCTATGGAGAGAGTTGAGCAATTCCAAAGCATCAATGTGGACCGTTGTACTCTATTTAGTGCTCTTAAAAGTCTAACTTGCTAGTTGAGCCTTCGTGCCACGTTTCGTAAGGTAAAGACGCGAATAGACCAAGTTATGTCTCAAATTGCACAAAAACGTGAAAAGCTCCTCTATGGAGAGAGTTGAGCAATTCCAAAGCATCAATGTGGACCGTTGTACTCTATTTAGTGCTCTTAGAAGTCTAACTTGCTAGTTGAGCCTTCGTGCCACGTTTCGTAAGGTAAAGACGCGAATAGACCAAGTTATGTCTGAAATTGCACAAAAACGTGAAAAGCTCCTCTATGGAGAGAGTTGAGCAATTCCAAAGCATCAATGTGGACCGTTGTACTCTATTTAGTGCTCTTAAAAGTCTAACTTGCTAGTTGAGCCTTCGTGCCACGTTTCGTAAGGTAAAGACGCGAATAGACCAAGTTATGTCTCAAATTGCACAAAAACGTGAAAAGCTCCTCTATGGAGAGAGTTGAGCAATTCCAAAGCATCAATGTCGGACCGTTGTACTCTATTTAGTGTTCTTAGAAGTGTAACTTTCTAGTTGAGCCTTCGTGCCACGTTTCGTAAGGTAAAGACGCGAATAGACCAAGTTATGTTTGAAAATTCACAAAAACGTGAAAAGCTCCTCTATGGAGAGAGTTGAGCAATTCCAAAGCATCAATGTGGACCATTGTACTCTATTTAGTGCTCTTAAAAGTCTAATTTGCTAGTTGAGCCTTCGTGCCACGTTTCGTAAGGTAAAGACGCGAATAGACCAAGTTATGTCTCAAATTGCACAAAAACGTGAAAAGCTCCTCTATGGAGAGAGTTGAGCAATTCCAAATCATCAATGTGGACCGTTGTACTCTATTTAGTGTTCTTAGAAGTCTAACTTGCTAGTTGAGCCTTCGTGCCACGTTTCGTAAGGTAAAGACGCGAATAGACCAAGTTCTGTTTGAAATTGCACAAAAACGTGAAAAGCTCCTCTATGGAGAGAGTTGAGCAATTCCAAAGCATCAATGTGGACCGTTGTACTCTATTTAGTGCTCTTAAAAGTCTAACTTGCTAGTTGAGCCTTCGTGCCACGTTTCGTAAGGTAAAGACGCGAATAGACCAAGTTATGTCTCAAATTGCACAAAAACGTGAAAAGCTCCTCTATGGAGAGAGTTGAGCAATTCCAAAGCATCAATGTGGACCGTTGTACTCTATTTAGTGTTCTTAGAAGTTTAACTTGCTAGTTGAGCCTTCGTGCCACGTTTCGTAAGGTAAAGACGCGAATAGACCAAGTTATGTCTCAAATTGCACAAAAACGTGAAAAGCTCCTCTATGGAGAGAGTTGAGCAATTCCAAAGCATCAATGTGGACCGTTGTACTCTATTTAGTGTTCTTAGAAGTCTAACTTGCTAGTTGAGCCTTCGTGCCACGTTTCGTAAGGTAAAGACGCGAATAGACCAAGTTCTGTCTTGAAATTGCACAAAAACGTGAAAAGCTCCTCTATGGAGAGAGTTGAGCAATTCCAAAGCATCAATGTGGACCGTTGTACTCTATTTAGTGCTCTTAAAAGTCTAACTTGCTAGTTGAGCCTTCGTGCCACGTTTCGTAAGGTAAAGACGCGAATAGACCAAGTTATGTCTGAAATTGCACAAAAACGTGAAAAGCTCCTCTATGGAGAGAGTTGAGCAATTCCAAAGCATCAATGTGGACCGTTGTACTCTATTTAGTGCTCTTAAAAGTCTAACTTGCTAGTTGAGCCTTCGTGCCACGTTTCGTAAGGTAAAGACGCGAATAGACCAAGTTATGTCTCAAATTGCACAAAAACGTGAAAAGCTCCTCTATGGAGAGAGTTGAGCAATTCCAAAGCATCAATGTGGACCGTTGTACTCTATTTAGTGCTCTTAAAAGTCTAACTTACTAGTTGAGCCTTCGTGCCACGTTTCGTAAGGTAAAGACGCGAATAGACCAAGTTATGTCTCAAATTGCACAAAAACGTGAAAAGCTCCTCTATGGAGAGAGTTGAGCAATTCCAAAGCATCAATGTGGACCGTTGTACTCTATTTAGTGCTCTTAAAAGTCTAACTTGCTAGTTGAGCCTTCGTGCCACGTTTCGTAAGGTAAAGACGCGAATAGACCAAGTTATGTCTCAAATTGCACAAAAACGTGAAAAGCTCCTCTATGGAGAGAGTTGAGCAATTCCAAAGCATCAATGTGGACCGTTGTACTCTATTTAGTGTTCTTAGAAGTTTAACTTGCTAGTTGAGCCTTCGTGCCACGTTTCGTAAGGTAAAGACGCGAATAGACCAAGTTATGTCTCAAATTGCACAAAAACGTGAAAAGCTCCTCTATGGAGAGAGTTGAGCAATTCCAAAGCATCAATGTGGACCGTTGTACTCTATTTAGTGCTCTTAAAAGTCTAACTTGCTAGTTGAGCCTTCGTGCCACGTTTCGTAAGGTAAAGACGCGAATAGACCAAGTTATGTCTCAAATTGCACAAAAACGTGAAAAGCTCCTCTATGGAGAGAGTTGAGCAATTCCAAAGCATCAATGTGGACCGTTGTACTCTATTTAGTGCTCTTAAAAGTCTAACTTGCTCCTCTATGGAGAGAGTTGAGCAATTCCAAAGCATCAATGTGGACCGTTGTACTCTATTTAGTGTTCTTAGAAGTCTAACTTGCTAGTTGAGCCTTCGTGCCACGTTTTGTAAGGTAAAGACGCGAATAGACTAAGTTCTGTTTGAAATTGCACAAAAACGTGAAAAGCTCCTCTATGGAGAGAGTTGAGAAATTCCAAAGCATCAATGTGGACCGTTGTACTCTATTTAGTGCTCTTAAAAGTCTAACTTGCTAGTTGTGCCTTCGTGCCACGTTTCGTAAGGTAAAGACGCGAATAGACCAAGTTATGTCTCAAATTGCACAAAAACGTGAAAAGCTCCTCTATGGAGAGAGTTGAGAAATTCCAAAGCACCAATATCGGCGGTTGTACTCTATTTAGTGCTCTTAAAAGTCTAACTTACTGGTTGAGCCTTCGTGCCACGTTTCGTAAGGTAAAGACGCGAATAGACCAAGTTATGTCTCAAATTGCACAAAAACGTGAAAAGCTCCTCTATGGAGAGAGTTGAGCAATTCCAAAGCATCAATGTGGACCGTTGTACTCTATTTAGTGTTCTTAGAAGTCTAACTTGCTAGTTGAGCCTTCGTGCCACGTTTTGTAAGGTAAAGACGCGAATAGACTAAGTTCTGTTTGAAATTGCACAAAAACGTGAAAAGCTCCTCTATGGAGAGAGTTGAGCAATTCCAAAGCATCAATGTGGACCGTTGTACTCTATTTAGTGCTCTTAAAAGTCTAACTTGCTAGTTGAGCCTTCGTGCCACGTTTCGTAAGGTAAAGACGCGAATAGACCAAGTTATGTCTCAAATTGCACAAAAACGTGAAAAGCTCCTCTATGGAGAGAGTTGAGCAATTCCAAAGCATCAATGTGGACCGTTGTACTCTATTTAGTGTTCTTAGAAGTCTAACTTGCTAGTTGAGCCTTCGTGCCACGTTTCGTAAGGTAAAGACGCGAATAGACTAAGTTATGTCTCAAATTGCACAAAAACGTGAAAAGCTCCTCTATGGAGAGAGTTGAGCAATTCCAAAGCATCAATGTGGACCGTTGTACTCTATTTAGTGTTCTTAGAAGTCTAACTTGCTAGTTGAGCCTTCGTGCCACGTTTCGTAAGGTAAAGACGCGAATAGACCAAGTTCTGTCTTGAAATTGCACAAAAACGTGAAAAGCTCCTCTATGGAGAGAGTTGAGCAATTCCAAAGCATCAATGTGGACCGTTGTACTCTATTTAGTGCTCTTAAAAGTCTAACTTGCTAGTTGAGCCTTCGTGCCACGTTTCGTAAGGTAAAGACGCGAATAGACCAAGTTCTGTTTGAAATTGCACAAAAACGTGAAAAGCTCCTCTATGGAGAGAGTTGAGCAATTCCAAAGCATCAATGTGGACCGTTGTACTCTATTTAGTGCTCTTAAAAGTCTAACTTGCTAGTTGAGCCTTCGTGCCACGTTTCGTAAGGTAAAGACGCGAATAGACCAAGTTATGTCTCAAATTGCACAAAAACGTGAAAAGCTCCTCTATGGAGAGAGTTGAGCAATTCCAAAGCATCAATGTGGACCGTTGTACTCTATTTAGTGCTCTTAAAGTCTAACTTGCTAGTTGAGCCTTCGTGCCACGTTTCGTAAGGTAAAGACGCGAATAGACCAAGTTAAGTCTCAAATTGCACAAAAACGTGAAAAGCTCCTCTATGGAGAGAGTTGAGCAATTCCAAAGCATCAATGTGGACCGTTGTACTCTATTTAGTGCTCTTAAAAGTCTAACTTGCTAGTTGAGCCTTCGTGCCACGTTTCGTAAGGTAAAGACGCGAATAGACCAAGTTATGTCTCAAATTGCACAAAAACGTGAAAAGCTCCTCTATGGAGAGAGTTGAGCAATTCCAAAGCATCAATGTGGACCGTTGTACTCTATTTAGTGTTCTTAGAAGTTTAACTTGCTAGTTGAGCCTTCGTGCCGCGTTTCGTAAGGTAAAGACGCGAATATACCAAGTTATGTCTCAAATTGCACAAAAACGTGAAAAGCTCCTCTATGTAGAGAGTTGAGCAATTCCAAAGCATCAATGTGGACCGTTGTACTCTATTTAGTGCTCTTAAAAGTCTAACTTACTAGTTGAGCCTTCATGGCACGTTTCGTAAGGTAAAGACCCGAATAGACCAAGTTTTGTCTCAAATTGCACAAAAACGTGAAAAGCTCCTCTATGGAGAGAGTTGAGCAATTCCAAAGCATCAATGTGGACCGTTGTACTCTATTTAGTGCTCTTAAAAGTCTAACTTGCTCCTCTATGGAGAGAGTTGAGCAATTCCAAAGCATCAATGTGGACCGTTGTACTCTATTTAGTGTTCTTAGAAGTCTAACTTGCTAGTTGAGCCTTCGTGCCACGTTTTGTAAGGTAAAGACGCGAATAGACTAAGTTCTGTTTGAAATTGCACAAAAACGTGAAAAGCTCCTCTATGGAGAGAGTTGAGCAATTCCAAAGCATCAATGTGGACCGTTGTACTCTATTTAGTGCTCTTAAAAGTCTAACTTGCTAGTTGAGCCTTCGTGCCACGTTTCGTAAGGTAAAGACGCGAATAGACCAAGTTATGTCTCAAATTGCACAAAAACGTGAAAAGCTCCTCTATGGAGAGAGTTGAGCAATTCCAAAGCATCCAATATCGGACCGTTGTACTCTATTTAGTGCTCTTAAAAGTCTAACTTACTGGTTGAGCCTTCGTGCCACGTTTCGTAAGGTAAAGACGCGAATAGACCAAGTTATGTTTGAAAATGCACAAAAACGTGAAAAGCTCCTCTATGGAGAGAGTTGAGCAATTCCAAAGCATCAATGTGGACCGTTGTACTCTATTTAGTGCTCTTAAAAGTCTAACTTGCTAGTTGAGCCTTCGTGCCACGTTTCATAAGGTAAAGACGCGAATACACCAAGTTATGTCTCAAATTGCACAAAAAAGTGAAAAGCTCCTCTATGGAGAGAGTTTAGCAATTCCAAAGCATCAATGTGGACCGTTGTACTCTATTTAGTGTTCTTAGAAGTTTAACTTCCTAGATGAGCCTTCGTGCCACGTTTTGTAAGGTAAAGACGCGAATAGACTAAGTTCTGTTTGAAATTGCACAAAAACGTGAAAAGCTCCTCTATGGAGAGAGTTGAGAAATTCCAAAGCACCAATATCGGCCGTTGTACTCTATTTAGTGCTCTTAAAAGTCTAACTTACTGGTTGAGCCTTCGTGCCACGTTTCGTAAGGTAAAGACGCGAATAGACTAAGTTCTGTTTGAAATTGCACAAAAACGTGAAAAGCTCCTCTATGGAGAGAGTTGAGCAATTCCAAAGCATCAATGTGGACCGTTGTACTCTATTTAGTGTTCTTAGAAGTTTAACTTGCTAGTTGAGCCTTCGTGCCACGTTTCGTAAGGTAAAGACGCGAATAGACCAAGTTATGTCTCAAATTGCACAAAAACGTTAAAAGCTCCTCTATGGAGAGAGTTGAGCAATTCCAAAGCATCAATGTGGACCGTTGTACTCTATTTAGTGTTCTTAGAAGTCTAACTTGCTAGTTGAGCCTTCGTGCCACGTTTTGTAAGGTAAAGACGCGAATAGACTAAGTTCTATTTGAAATTGCACAAAAACGTGAAAAGCTCCTCTATGGAGAGAGTTGAGCAATTCCAAAGCATCAATGTGGACCGTTGTACTCTATTTAGTGCTCTTAAAAGTCTAACTTGCTAGTTGAGCCTTCGTGCCACGTTTCGTAAGGTAAAGACGCGAATAGACCAAGTTATGTCTCAAATTGCACAAAAACGTGAAAAGCTCCTCTATGGAGAGAGTTGAGCAATTCCAAAGCATCAATGTGGACCGTTGTACTCTATTTAGTGTTCTTAGAAGTCTAACTTGCTAGTTGAGCCTTCGTGCCACGTTTCGTAAGGTAAAGACGCGAATAGACCAAGTTCTGTTTGAAATTGCACAAAAACGTGAAAAGCTCCTCTATGGAGAGAGTTGAGCAATTCCAAAGCATCAATGTGGACCGTTGTACTCTATTTAGTGCTCTTAAAAGTCTAACTTGCTAGTTGAGCCTTCGTGCCACGTTTCGTAAGGTAAAGACGCGAATAGACCAAGTTATGTCTCAAATTGCACAAAAACGTGAAAAGCTCCCCTATGGAGAGAGTTGAGCAATTCCAAAGCATCGATGTGGACCGTTGTACTCTATTTAGTGTTCTTAGAAGTGTAACTTGCTAGTTGAGCCTTCGTGCCACGTTTCGTAAGGTAAAGACGCGAATAGACCAAGTTCTGTTTGAAATTGCATAAAAACGTGAAAAGCTCCTCTATGGAGAGAGTTGAGCAATTCCAAAGCATCAATGTGGACCGTTGTACTCTATTTAGTGCTCTTAAATGTCTAACTTGCTAGTTGAGCCTTCGTGCCACGTTTCGTAAGGTAAAGACGCGAATAGACCAAGTTATGTCTCAAATTGCACAAAAACGTGAAAAGCTCCTCTATGGAGAGAGTTGAGAAATTCCAAAGCACCAATATCGGCCGTTGTACTCTATTTAGTGCTCTTAAAAGTCTAACTTACTTGTTGAGCCTTCGTGCCACGTTTCGTAAGGTAAAGACGCGAATAGACCAAGTTATGTTTGAAAATGCACAAAAACGTGAAAAGCTCCTCTATGGAGAGAGTTGAGCAATTCCAAAGCATCAATGTGGACCGTTGTACTCTATTTAGTGCTCTTAAAAGTCTAACTTGCTAGTTGAGCCTTCGTGCCACGTTTCGTAAGGTAAAGACGCGAATAGACCAAGTTATGTCTCAAATTGCACAAAAACGTGAAAAGCTCCTCTATGGAGAGAGTTTAGCAATTCCAAAGCATCAATGTGGACCGTTGTACTCTATTTAGTGTTCTTAGAAGTTTAACTTGCTAGATGAGCCTTCGTACCACGTTTCGTAAGGTAAAGACGCAAATAGACCAAGTTATGTCTCAAATTGCACAAAAACGTGAAAAGCTCCTCTATGGAGAGAGTTGAGCAATTCCAAAGCATCAATGTGGACCGTTGTACTCTATTTAGTGTTCTTAGAAGTCTAACTTGCTAGTTGAGCCTTCGTGCCACGTTTCGTAAGGTAAAGACGCGAATAGACTAAGTTCTGTTTGAAATTGCACAAAAACGTGAAAAGCTCCTCTATGGAGAGAGTTGAGCAATTCCAAAGCATCAATGTGGACCGTTGTACTCTATTTAGTGCTCTTAAATATCTAACTTGCTAGTTGAGCCTTCGTGCCACGTTTCGTAAGGTAAAGACGCGAATAGACCAAGTTATGTCTCAAATTGCACAAAAACGTGAAAAGCTCCTCTATGGAGAGAGTTGAGCAATTCCAAAGCATCAATGTGGACCGTTGTACTCTATTTAGTGCTCTTAAAAGTCTAACTTGCTAGTTGAGCCTTCGTGCCACGTTTCGTAAGGTAAAGACGCGAATAGACCAAGTTATGTTTGAAAATGCACAAAAACGTGAAAAGCTCCTCTATGGAGAGAGTTGAGCAATTCCAAAGCATCAATGTGGACCGTTGTACTCTATTTAGTGCTCTTAAAAGTCTAACTTGCTAGTTGAGCCTTCGTGCCACGTTTCGTAAGGTAAAGACGCGAATAGACCAAGTTATGTCTCAAATTGCACAAAAACGTGAAAAGCTCCTCTATGGAGAGAGTTGAGCAATTCCAAAGCATCAATGTGGACCGTTGTACTCTATTTAGTGTTCTTAGAAGTTCTAACTTGCTAGATTGAGCCTTCGTGCCACGTTTCGTAAGGTAAAGACGCGAATAGACCAAGTTATGTCTCAAATTGCACAAAAACGTGAAAAGCTCCTCTATGGAGAGAGTTGAGCAATTCCAAAGCATCAATGTGGACCGTTGTACTCTATTTAGTGTTCTTAGAAGTCTAACTTGCTAGTTGAGCCTTCGTGCCACGTTTCGTAAGGTAAAGACGCGAATAGACTAAGTTCTGTTTGAAATTGCACAAAAACGTGAAAAGCTCCTCTATGGAGAGAGTTGAGCAATTCCAAAGCATCAATGTGGACCGTTGTACTCTATTTAGTGCTCTTAAATATCTAACTTGCTAGTTGAGCCTTCGTGCCACGTTTCGTAAGGTAAAGACGCGAATAGACCAAGTTATGTCTCAAATTGCACAAAAACGTGAAAAGCTCCTCTATGGAGAGAGTTGAGCAATTCCAAAGCATCAATGTGGACCGTTGTACTCTATTTAGTGCTCTTAAAAGTCTAACTTGCTAGTTGAGCCTTCGTGCCACGTTTCGTAAGGTAAAGACGCGAATAGACCAAGTTATGTCTGAAAATTGCACAAAAACGTGAAAAGCTCCTCTATGGAGAGAGTTGAGCAATTCCAAAGCATCAATGTGGACCGTTGTACTCTATTTAGTGCTCTTAAAAGTCTAACTTGCTAGTTGAGCCTTCGTGCCACGTTTCGTAAGGTAAAGACGCGAATAGACCAAGTGATGTCTCAAATTGCACAAAAACGTGAAAAGCTCCTCTATGGAGAGAGTTGAGCAATTCCAAAGCATCAATGTGGACCGTTGTACTCTATTTAGTGTTCTTAGAAGTCTAACTTGCTAGTTGAGCCTTCGTGCCACGTTTCGTAAGGTAAAGACGCGAATAGACCTAAGTTATGTTTGAAATTGCACAAAAACGTGAAAAGCTCCTCTATGGAGAGAGTTGAGCAATTCCAAAGCATCAATGTGGACCGTTGTACTCTATTTAGTGTTCTTAGAAGTCTAACTTGCTAGTTGAGCCTTCGTGCCACGTTTCGTAAGGTAAAGACGCGAATAGACCAAGTTATGTCTCAAATTGCACAAAAACGTGAAAAGCTCCTCTATGGAGAGAGTTGAGCAATTCCAAAGCATCAATGTGGACCGTTGTACTCTATTTAGTGTTCTTAGAAGTCTAACTTGCTAGTTGAGCCTTCGTGCCACATTTCGTAAGGTAAAGACGCGAATAGACCAAGTTCTGTTTGAAATTGCACAAAAACGTGAAAAGCTCCTCTATGGAGAGAGTTGAGCAATTCCAAAGCATCAATGTGGACCGTTGTACTCTATTTAGTGCTCTTAAAAGTCTAACTTGCTAGTTGAGCCTTCGTGCCACGTTTCGTAAGGTAAAGACGCGAATAGACCAAGTTATGTCTCAAATTGCACAAAAACGTGAAAAGCTCCTCTATGGAGAGAGTTGAGCAATTCCAAAGCATCAATGTGGACCGTTGTACTCTATTTAGTGTTCTTAGAAGTCTAACTTGCTAGTTGAGCCTTTGTGCCACGTTTCGTAAGGTAAAGACGTGAATAGACCAAGTTATGTCTCAAATTGCACAAAAACGTGAAAAGCTCCTCTATGGAGAGAGTTGAGCAATTCCAAAGCATCAATGTGGACCGTTGTACTCTATTTAGTGCTTCTTAGAAGTCTAACTTGCTAGTTGAGCCTTCGTGCCACGTTTCGTAAGGTAAAGACGCGAATAGACCAAGTTCTGTCTGAAATTGCACAAAAACGTGAAAAGCTCCTCTATGGAGAGAGTTGAGCAATTCCAAAGCATCAATGTGGACCGTTGTACTCTATTTAGTGCTTCTTAGAAGTCTAACTTGCTAGTTGAGCCTTCGTGCCACGTTTCGTAAGGTAAAGACGCGAATAGACCAAGTTCTGTCTTGAAATTGCACAAAAACGTGAAAAGCTCCTCTATGGAGAGAGTTGAGCAATTCCAAAGCATCAATGTGGACCGTTGTACTCTATTTAGTGTTCTTAGAAGTCTAACTTGCTAGTTGAGCCTTCGTGCCACGTTTCGTAAGGTAAAGACGCGAATAGACCAAGTTATGTCTCAAATTGCACAAAAACGTGAAAAGCTCCTCTATGGAGAGAGTTGAGCAATTCCAAAGCATCAATGTGGACCGTTGTACTCTATTTAGTGCTCTTAAAAGTCTAACTTGCTAGTTGAGCCTTCGTGCCACGTTTCGTAAGGTAAAGACGCGAATAGACCAAGTTATGTCTCAAATTGCACAAAAACGTGAAAAGCTCCTCTATGGAGAGAGTTGAGCAATTCCAAAGCATCAATGTGGACCGTTGTACTCTATTTAGTGTTCTTAGAAGTCTAACTTGCTAGTTGAGCCTTCGTGCCACGTTTCGTAAGGTAAAGACGCGAATAGACCAAGTTATGTCTGCAAATTGCACAAAAACGTGAAAAGCTCCTCTATGGAGAGAGTTGAGCAATTCCAAAGCATCAATGTGGACCGTTGTACTCTATTTAGTGCTCTTAAAGTCTAACTTGCTAGTTGAGCCTTCGTGCCACGTTTCGTAAGGTAAAGACGCGAATAGACCAAGTTATGTCTCAAATTGCACAAAAACGTGAAAAGCTCCTCTATGGAGAGAGTTGAGCAATTCCAAAGCATCAATGTGGACCGTTGTACTCTATTTAGTGCTCTTAAAAGTCTAACTTGCTAGTTGAGCCTTCGTGCCACGTTTCGTAAGGTAAAGACGCGAATAGACCAAGTTATGTCTGAAATTGCACAAAAACGTGAAAAGCTCCTCTATGGAGAGAGTTGAGCAATTCCAAAGCATCAATGTGGACCGTTGTACTCTATTTAGTGCTCTTAAAGTCTAACTTGCTAGTTGAGCCTTCGTGCCACGTTTCGTAAGGTAAAGACGCGAATAGACCAAGTTATGTCTCAAATTGCACAAAAACGTGAAAAGCTCCTCTATGGAGAGAGTTGAGCAATTCCAAAGCATCAATGTGGACCGTTGTACTCTATTTAGTGCTTCTTAGAAGTCTAACTTGCTAGTTGAGCCTTCGTGCCACGTTTCGTAAGGTAAAGACGCGAATAGACCAAGTTATGTCTCAAATTGCACAAAAACGTGAAAAGCTCCTCTATGGAGAGAGTTGAGCAATTCCAAAGCATCAATGTGGACCGTTGTACTCTATTTAGTGCTTCTTAGAAGTCTAACTTGCTAGTTGAGCCTTCGTGCCACGTTTCGTAAGGTAAAGACGCGAATAGACCAAGTTCTGTTTGAAATTGCACAAAAACGTGAAAAGCTCCTCTATGGAGAGAGTTGAGCAATTCCAAAGCATCAATGTGGACCGTTGTACTCTATTTAGTGCTCTTAAAAGTCTAACTTGCTAGTTGAGCCTTCGTGCCACGTTTCGTAAGGTAAAGACGCGAATAGACCAAGTTATGTCTCAAATTGCACAAAAACGTGAAAAGCTCCTCTATGGAGAGAGTTGAGCAATTCCAAAGCATCAATGTCGGACCGTTGTACTCTATTTAGTGCTCTTAAAAGTCTAACTTGCTAGTTGAGCCTTCGTGCCACGTTTCGTAAGGTAAAGACGCGAATAGACCAAGTTATGTTTGAAATTGCACAAAAACGTGAAAAGCTCCTCTATGGAGAGAGTTGAGCAATTCCAAAGCATCAATGTGGACCGTTGTACTCTATTTAGTGCTCTTAAAAGTCTAACTTGCTAGTTGAGCCTTCGTGCCACGTTTCGTAAGGTAAAGACGCGAATAGACCAAGTTATGTCTCAAATTGCACAAAAACGTGAAAAGCTCCTCTATGGAGAGAGTTGAGCAATTCCAAAGCATCAATGTGGACCGTTGTACTCTATTTAGTGTTCTTAGAAGTTCTAACTTGCTAGTTGAGCCTTCGTGCCACGTTTCGTAAGGTAAAGACGCGAATAGACCAAGTTATGTCTCAAATTGCACAAAAACGTGAAAAGCTCCTCTATGGAGAGAGTTGAGCAATTCCAAAGCATCAATGTGGACCGTTGTACTCTATTTAGTGTTCTTAGAAGTCTAACTTGCTAGTTGAGCCTTCGTGCCACGTTTCGTAAGGTAAAGACGCGAATAGACCTAAGTTCTGTCTTGAAATTGCACAAAAACGTGAAAAGCTCCTCTATGGAGAGAGTTGAGCAATTCCAAAGCATCAATGTGGACCGTTGTACTCTATTTAGTGCTCTTAAAAGTCTAACTTGCTAGTTGAGCCTTCGTGCCACGTTTCGTAAGGTAAAGACGCGAATAGACCAAGTTATGTCTCAAATTGCACAAAAACGTGAAAAGCTCCTCTATGGAGAGAGTTGAGCAATTCCAAAGCATCAATGTCGGACCGTTGTACTCTATTTAGTGCTCTTAAAAGTCTAACTTGCTAGTTGAGCCTTCGTGCCACGTTTCGTAAGGTAAAGACGCGAATAGACCAAGTTATGTTTGAAATTGCACAAAAACGTGAAAAGCTCCTCTATGGAGAGAGTTGAGCAATTCCAAAGCATCAATGTGGACCGTTGTACTCTATTTAGTGCTCTTAAAAGTCTAACTTGCTAGTTGAGCCTTCGTGCCACGTTTCGTAAGGTAAAGACGCGAATAGACCAAGTTATGTCTCAAATTGCACAAAAACGTGAAAAGCTCCTCTATGGAGAGAGTTGAGCAATTCCAAAGCATCAATGTGGACCGTTGTACTCTATTTAGTGTTCTTAGAAGTCTAACTTGCTAGTTGAGCCTTCGTGCCACGTTTCGTAAGGTAAAGACGCGAATAGACCAAGTTCTGTCTTGAAATTGCACAAAAACGTGAAAAGCTCCTCTATGGAGAGAGTTGAGCAATTCCAAAGCATCAATGTGGACCGTTGTACTCTATTTAGTGCTCTTAAAAGTCTAACTTGCTAGTTGAGCCTTCGTGCCACGTTTCGTAAGGTAAAGACGCGAATAGACCAAGTTATGTCTCAAATTGCACAAAAACGTGAAAAGCTCCTCTATGGAGAGAGTTGAGCAATTCCAAAGCATCAATGTGGACCGTTGTACTCTATTTAGTGCTCTTAAAAGTCTAACTTGCTAGTTGAGCCTTCGTGCCACGTTTCGTAAGGTAAAGACGCGAATAGACCAAGTTATGTCTTGAAATTGCACAAAAACGTGAAAAGCTCCTCTATGGAGAGAGTTGAGCAATTCCAAAGCATCAATGTGGACCGTTGTACTCTATTTAGTGCTCTTAAAAGTCTAACTTGCTAGTTGAGCCTTCGTGCCACGTTTCGTAAGGTAAAGACGCGAATAGACCAAGTTATGTCTCAAATTGCACAAAAACGTGAAAAGCTCCTCTATGGAGAGAGTTGAGCAATTCCAAAGCATCAATGTGGACCGTTGTACTCTATTTAGTGTTCTTAGAAGTCTAACTTGCTAGTTGAGCCTTCGTGCCACGTTTCGTAAGGTAAAGACGCGAATAGACCAAGTTCTGTTTGAAATTGCACAAAAACGTGAAAAGCTCCTCTATGGAGAGAGTTGAGCAATTCCAAAGCATCAATGTGGACCGTTGTACTCTATTTAGTGCTCTTAAAGTCTAACTTGCTAGTTGAGCCTTCGTGCCACGTTTCGTAAGGTAAAGACGCGAATAGACCAAGTTATGTCTCAAATTGCACAAAAACGTGAAAAGCTCCTCTATGGAGAGAGTTGAGCAATTCCAAAGCATCAATGTGGACCGTTGTACTCTATTTAGTGCTCTTAAAGTCTAACTTGCTAGTTGAGCCTTCGTGCCACGTTTCGTAAGGTAAAGACGCGAATAGACCAAGTTATGTCTCAAATTGCACAAAAACGTGAAAAGCTCCTCTATGGAGAGAGTTGAGCAATTCCAAAGCATCAATGTGGACCGTTGTACTCTATTTAGTGCTCTTAGAAGTCTAACTTGCTAGTTGAGCCTTCGTGCCACGTTTCGTAAGGTAAAGACGCGAATAGACCAAGTTATGTCTGCAAATTGCACAAAAACGTGAAAAGCTCCTCTATGGAGAGAGTTGAGCAATTCCAAAGCATCAATGTGGACCGTTGTACTCTATTTAGTGCTTCTTAGAAGTCTAACTTGCTAGTTGAGCCTTCGTGCCACGTTTCGTAAGGTAAAGACGCGAATAGACCAAGTTATGTCTCAAATTGCACAAAAACGTGAAAAGCTCCTCTATGGAGAGAGTTGAGCAATTCCAAAGCATCAATGTGGACCGTTGTACTCTATTTAGTGTTCTTAGAAGTCTAACTTGCTAGTTGAGCCTTCGTGCCACGTTTCGTAAGGTAAAGACGCGAATAGACCAAGTTCTGTTTGAAATTGCACAAAAACGTGAAAAGCTCCTCTATGGAGAGAGTTGAGCAATTCCAAAGCATCAATGTGGACCGTTGTACTCTATTTAGTGCTCTTAAAGTCTAACTTGCTAGTTGAGCCTTCGTGCCACGTTTCGTAAGGTAAAGACGCGAATAGACCAAGTTATGTCTCAAATTGCACAAAAACGTGAAAAGCTCCTCTATGGAGAGAGTTGAGCAATTCCAAAGCATCAATGTGGACCGTTGTACTCTATTTAGTGCTTCTTAGAAGTCTAACTTGCTAGTTGAGCCTTCGTGCCACGTTTCGTAAGGTAAAGACGCGAATAGACCAAGTTATGTCTCAAATTGCACAAAAACGTGAAAAGCTCCTCTATGGAGAGAGTTGAGCAATTCCAAAGCATCAATGTGGACCGTTGTACTCTATTTAGTGCTCTTAAAAGTCTAACTTGCTAGTTGAGCCTTCGTGCCACGTTTCGTAAGGTAAAGACGCGAATAGACCAAGTTATGTCTCAAATTGCACAAAAACGTGAAAAGCTCCTCTATGGAGAGAGTTGAGCAATTCCAAAGCATCAATGTGGACCGTTGTACTCTATTTAGTGCTCTTAAAAGTCTAACTTGCTAGTTGAGCCTTCGTGCCACGTTTCGTAAGGTAAAGACGCGAATAGACCAAGTTATGTCTCAAATTGCACAAAAACGTGAAAAGCTCCTCTATGGAGAGAGTTGAGCAATTCCAAAGCATCAATGTGGACCGTTGTACTCTATTTAGTGCTCTTAAAAGTCTAACTTGCTAGTTGAGCCTTCGTGCCACGTTTCGTAAGGTAAAGACGCGAATAGACCAAGTTATGTCTCAAATTGCACAAAAACGTGAAAAGCTCCTCTATGGAGAGAGTTGAGCAATTCCAAAGCATCAATGTGGACCGTTGTACTCTATTTAGTGCTCTTAAAGTCTAACTTGCTAGTTGAGCCTTCGTGCCACGTTTCGTAAGGTAAAGACGCGAATAGACCAAGTTATGTCTCAAATTGCACAAAAACGTGAAAAGCTCCTCTATGGAGAGAGTTGAGCAATTCCAAAGCATCAATGTGGACCGTTGTACTCTATTTAGTGCTCTTAGAAGTCTAACTTGCTAGTTGAGCCTTCGTGCCACGTTTCGTAAGGTAAAGACGCGAATAGACCAAGTTATGTCTCAAATTGCACAAAAACGTGAAAAGCTCCTCTATGGAGAGAGTTGAGCAATTCCAAAGCATCAATGTGGACCGTTGTACTCTATTTAGTGCTCTTAAAAGTCTAACTTGCTAGTTGAGCCTTCGTGCCACGTTTCGTAAGGTAAAGACGCGAATAGACCAAGTTATGTCTCAAATTGCACAAAAACGTGAAAAGCTCCTCTATGGAGAGAGTTGAGCAATTCCAAAGCATCAATGTGGACCGTTGTACTCTATTTAGTGCTTCTTAGAAGTCTAACTTGCTAGTTGAGCCTTCGTGCCACGTTTCGTAAGGTAAAGACGCGAATAGACCAAGTTATGTCTCAAATTGCACAAAAACGTGAAAAGCTCCTCTATGGAGAGAGTTGAGCAATTCCAAAGCATCAATGTGGACCGTTGTACTCTATTTAGTGTTCTTAGAAGTCTAACTTGCTAGTTGAGCCTTCGTGCCACGTTTCGTAAGGTAAAGACGCGAATAGACCAAGTTCTGTTTGAAATTGCACAAAAACGTGAAAAGCTCCTCTATGGAGAGAGTTGAGCAATTCCAAAGCATCAATGTGGACCGTTGTACTCTATTTAGTGCTCTTAAAAGTCTAACTTGCTAGTTGAGCCTTCGTGCCACGTTTCGTAAGGTAAAGACGCGAATAGACCAAGTTATGTCTCAAATTGCACAAAAACGTGAAAAGCTCCTCTATGGAGAGAGTTGAGCAATTCCAAAGCATCAATGTGGACCGTTGTACTCTATTTAGTGTTCTTAGAAGTCTAACTTGCTAGTTGAGCCTTCGTGCCACGTTTCGTAAGGTAAAGACGCGAATAGACCAAGTTATGTCTGCAAATTGCACAAAAACGTGAAAAGCTCCTCTATGGAGAGAGTTGAGCAATTCCAAAGCATCAATGTGGACCGTTGTACTCTATTTAGTGCTCTTAAAGTCTAACTTGCTAGTTGAGCCTTCGTGCCACGTTTCGTAAGGTAAAGACGCGAATAGACCAAGTTATGTCTCAAATTGCACAAAAACGTGAAAAGCTCCTCTATGGAGAGAGTTGAGCAATTCCAAAGCATCAATGTGGACCGTTGTACTCTATTTAGTGTTCTTAGAAGTCTAACTTGCTAGTTGAGCCTTCGTGCCACGTTTCGTAAGGTAAAGACGCGAATAGACCAAGTTATGTCTCAAATTGCACAAAAACGTGAAAAGCTCCTCTATGGAGAGAGTTGAGCAATTCCAAAGCATCAATGTGGACCGTTGTACTCTATTTAGTGCTTTTAAAAGTCTAACTTGCTAGTTGAGCCTTCGTGCCACGTTTCGTAAGGTAAAGACGCGAATAGACCAAGTTATGTCTCAAATTGCACAAAAACGTGAAAAGCTCCTCTATGGAGAGAGTTGAGCAATTCCAAAGCATCAATGTGGACCGTTGTACTCTATTTAGTGCTTCTTAGAAGTCTAACTTGCTAGTTGAGCCTTCGTGCCACGTTTCGTAAGGTAAAGACGCGAATAGACCAAGTTATGTTTGAAATTGCACAAAAACGTGAAAAGCTGGAGAGAGTTGAGCAATTCCAAAGCATCAATGTGGACCGTTGTACTCTATTTAGTGCTCTTAAAAGTCTAACTTGCTAGTTGAGCCTTCGTGCCACGTTTCGTAAGGTAAAGACGCGAATAGACCAAGTTATGTCTCAAATTGCACAAAAACGTGAAAAGCTCCTCTATGGAGAGAGTTGAGCAATTCCAAAGCATCAATGTGGACCGTTGTACTCTATTTAGTGCTCTTAAAAGTCTAACTTGCTAGTTGAGCCTTCGTGCCACGTTTCGTAAGGTAAAGACGCGAATAGACCAAGTTATGTCTGCAAATTGCACAAAAACGTGAAAAGCTCCTCTATGGAGAGAGTTGAGCAATTCCAAAGCATCAATGTGGACCGTTGTACTCTATTTAGTGCTCTTAAAGTCTAACTTGCTAGTTGAGCCTTCGTGCCACGTTTCGTAAGGTAAAGACGCGAATAGACCAAGTTATGTCTCAAATTGCACAAAAACGTGAAAAGCTCCTCTATGGAGAGAGTTGAGCAATTCCAAAGCATCAATGTGGACCGTTGTACTCTATTTAGTGTTCTTAGAAGTCTAACTTGCTAGTTGAGCCTTCGTGCCACGTTTCGTAAGGTAAAGACGCGAATAGACCTAAGTTCTGTTTGAAATTGCACAAAAACGTGAAAAGCTCCTCTATGGAGAGAGTTGAGCAATTCCAAAGCATCAATGTGGACCGTTGTACTCTATTTAGTGCTCTTAGAAGTCTAACTTGCTAGTTGAGCCTTCGTGCCACGTTTCGTAAGGTAAAGACGCGAATAGACCAAGTTATGTCTCAAATTGCACAAAAACGTGAAAAGCTCCTCTATGGAGAGAGTTGAGCAATTCCAAAGCATCAATGTGGACCGTTGTACTCTATTTAGTGCTTCTTAGAAGTCTAACTTGCTAGTTGAGCCTTCGTGCCACGTTTCGTAAGGTAAAGACGCGAATAGACCTAAGTTCTGTTTGAAATTGCACAAAAACGTGAAAAGCTCCTCTATGGAGAGAGTTGAGCAATTCCAAAGCATCAATGTGGACCGTTGTACTCTATTTAGTGCTCTTAAAAGTCTAACTTGCTAGTTGAGCCTTCGTGCCACGTTTCGTAAGGTAAAGACGCGAATAGACCAAGTTATGTCTCAAATTGCACAAAAACGTGAAAAGCTCCTCTATGGAGAGAGTTGAGCAATTCCAAAGCATCAATGTGGACCGTTGTACTCTATTTAGTGCTTCTTAGAAGTCTAACTTGCTAGTTGAGCCTTCGTGCCACGTTTCGTAAGGTAAAGACGCGAATAGACCAAGTTATGTCTCAAATTGCACAAAAACGTGAAAAGCTCCTCTATGGAGAGAGTTGAGCAATTCCAAAGCATCAATGTGGACCGTTGTACTCTATTTAGTGCTCTTAAAAGTCTAACATGCTAGTTGAGCCTTCGTGCCACGTTTCGTAAGGTAAAGACGAGAATAGACCAAGTTATGTCTCAAATTCCACAAAAACGTGAAAAGCTCCTCTATGGAGAGAGTTGAGCAATTCCAAAGCATCAATGTGGACCGTTGTACTCTATTTAGTGTTCTTAGAAGTCTAACTTGCTAGTTGAGCCTTCGTGCCACGTTTCGTAAGGTAAAGACGCGAATAGACCAAGTTATGTCTCAAATTGCACAAAAACGTGAAAAGCTCCTCTATGGAGAGAGTTCAGCAATTCCAAAGCATCAATGTGGACCGTTGTACTCTATTTAGTGCTCTTAAAAGTCTAACTTGCTAGTTCAGCCTTCGTGCCACGTTTCGTAAGGTAAAGACGCGAATAGACCAAGTTATGTCTCAAATTGCACAAAAAGGTGAAAAGCTCCTCTATGGAGAGAGTTGAGCAATTCCAAAGCATCAATGTGGACCGTTGTACTCTATTTAGTGCTCTTAAAAGTCTAACTTGCTACTTGAGCCTTCGTGCCACGTTTCGTAAGGTAAATATGCGAATAGACGAAGTTATGTCTCGAATTGCACAAAAACGTGAAAAGCTCCTCTATGGAGAGAGTTGAGCAATTCCGAAGCATAAATGTGGACCGCTGTACTCTATTTAGTGCTCTTAAAGTCTAACTTGCTAGTTGATCCTTCATGCCACGTTTCGTAAGGTAAAGACGCGAATAGACCAAGTTATGTCTCAAATTGCACAAAAACGTGAAAAGCTCCTCTATGGAGAGAGTTGAGCAATTCCAAAGCATCAATGTGGATCGTTGTACTCTATTTAGTGCTTCTTAAAGTCTAACTTGCTAGTTGAGCCTTCGTGCCACGTTTCGTAAGGTAAAGACGCGAATAGACCAAGTTATGTCTCAAATTGCACAAAAACGTGAAAAGCTCCTCTATGGAGAGAGTTGAGCAATTCCAAAGCATCAATGTGGACCGTTGTACTCTATTTAGTGCTTCTTAGAAGTCTAACTTGCTAGTTGAGCCTTCGTGCCACGTTTCGTAAGGTAAAGACGCGAATAGACCAAGTTATGTCTCAAATTGCACAAAAACGTGAAAAGCTCCTCTATGGAGAGAGTTGAGCAATTCCAAAGCATCAATGTGGACCGTTGTACTCTATTTAGTGCTCTTAAAAGTCTAACTTGCTAGTTGAGCCTTCGTGCCACGTTTCGTAAGGTAAAGACGCGAATAGACCAAGTTATGTCTTGAAATTGCACAAAAACGTGAAAAGCTCCTCTATGGAGAGAGTTGAGCAATTCCAAAGCATCAATGTGGACCGTTGTACTCTATTTAGTGCTCTTAAAAGTCTAACTTGCTAGTTGAGCCTTCGTGCCACGTTTCGTAAGGTAAAGACGCGAATAGACCAAGTTATGTCTCAAATTGCACAAAAACGTGAAAAGCTCCTCTATGGAGAGAGTTGAGCAATTCCAAAGCATCAATGTGGACCGTTGTACTCTATTTAGTGCTCTTAGAAGTCTAACTTGCTAGTTGAGCCTTCGTGCCACGTTTCGTAAGGTAAAGACGCGAATAGACTAAGTTCTGTTTGAAATTGCACAAAAACGTGAAAAGCTCCTCTATGGAGAGAGTTGAGCAATTCCAAAGCATCAATGTGGACCGTTGTACTCTATTTAGTGCTCTTAAATGTCTAACTTGCTAGTTGAGCCTTCGTGCCACGTTTCGTAAGGTAAAGACGCGAATAGACCAAGTTATGTCTCAAATTGCACAAAAACGTGAAAAGCTCCTCTATGGAGAGAGTTGAGCAATTCCAAAGCATCAATGTGGACCGTTGTACTCTATTTAGTGCTCTTAAAGTCTAACTTGCTAGTTGAGCCTTCGTGCCACGTTTCGTAAGGTAAAGACGCGAATAGACCAAGTTATGTCTGCAAATTGCACAAAAACGTGAAAAGCTCCTCTATGGAGAGAGTTGAGCAATTCCAAAGCATCAATGTGGACCGTTGTACTCTATTTAGTGCTCTTAAAGTCTAACTTGCTAGTTGAGCCTTCGTGCCACGTTTCGTAAGGTAAAGACGCGAATAGACCAAGTTATGTCTCAAATTGCACAAAAACGTGAAAAGCTCCTCTATGGAGAGAGTTGAGCAATTCCAAAGCATCAATGTGGACCGTTGTACTCTATTTAGTGCTCTTAGAAGTCTAACTTGCTAGTTGAGCCTTCGTGCCACGTTTCGTAAGGTAAAGACGCGAATAGACCAAGTTATGTCTCAAATTGCACAAAAACGTGAAAAGCTCCTCTATGGAGAGAGTTGAGCAATTCCAAAGCATCAATGTGGACCGTTGTACTCTATTTAGTGCTCTTAAAGTCTAACTTGCTAGTTGAGCCTTCGTGCCACGTTTCGTAAGGTAAAGACGCGAATAGACCAAGTTATGTCTGCAAATTGCACAAAAACGTGAAAAGCTCCTCTATGGAGAGAGTTGAGCAATTCCAAAGCATCAATGTGGACCGTTGTACTCTATTTAGTGCTCTTAAAGTCTAACTTGCTAGTTGAGCCTTCGTGCCACGTTTCGTAAGGTAAAGACGCGAATAGACCAAGTTATGTCTCAAATTGCACAAAAACGTGAAAAGCTCCTCTATGGAGAGAGTTGAGCAATTCCAAAGCATCAATGTGGACCGTTGTACTCTATTTAGTGCTTCTTAAAAGTCTAACTTGCTAGTTGAGCCTTCGTGCCACGTTTCGTAAGGTAAAGACGCGAATAGACCAAGTTATGTCTCAAATTGCACAAAAACGTGAAAAGCTCCTCTATGGAGAGAGTTGAGCAATTCCAAAGCATCAATGTGGACCGTTGTACTCTATTTAGTGCTCTTAAAAGTCTAACTTGCTAGTTGAGCCTTCGTGCCACGTTTCGTAAGGTAAAGACGCGAATAGACCAAGTTATGTCTGCAAATTGCACAAAACGTGAAAAGCTCCTCTATGGAGAGAGTTGAGCAATTCCAAAGCATCAATGTGGACCGTTGTACTCTATTTAGTGCTCTTAGAAGTCTAACTTGCTAGTTGAGCCTTCGTGCCACGTTTCGTAAGGTAAAGACGCGAATAGACCAAGTTATGTATCAAATTGCACAAAAACGTGAAAAGCTCCTCTATGGAGAGAGTTGAGCAATTCCAAAGCATCAATGTGGACCGTTGTACTCTATTTAGTGCTCTTAGAAGTCTAACTTGCTAGTTGAGCCTTCGTGCCACGTTTCGTAAGGTAAAGACGCGAATAGACCAAGTTATGTTTGAAATTGCACAAAAACGTGAAAAGCTCCTCTATGGAGAGAGTTGAGCAATTCCAAAGCATCAATGTGGACCGTTGTACTCTATTTAGTGCTCTTAAAAGTCTAACTTGCTAGTTGAGCCTTCGTGCCACGTTTCGTAAGGTAAAGACGCGAATAGACCAAGTTATGTCTCAAATTGCACAAAAACGTGAAAAGCTCCTCTATGGAGAGAGTTGAGCAATTCCAAAGCATCAATGTGGACCGTTGTACTCTATTTAGTGCTTCTTAGAAGTCTAACTTGCTAGTTGAGCCTTCGTGCCACGTTTCGTAAGGTAAAGACGCGAATAGACCAAGTTCTGTCTGCAAATTGCACAAAAACGTGAAAAGCTCCTCTATGGAGAGAGTTGAGCAATTCCAAAGCATCATTGTGGACCGTTGTACTCTATTTAGTGCTCTTAAAAGTCTAACTTGCTAGTTGAGCCTTCGTGCCACGTTTCGTAAGGTAAAGACGCGAATAGACCAAGTTATGTCTCAAATTGCACAAAAACGTGAAAAGCTCCTCTATGGAGAGAGTTGAGCAATTCCAAAGCATCAATGTGGACCGTTGTACTCTATTTAGTGCTCTTAAAAGTCTAACTTGCTAGTTGAGCCTTCGTGCCACGTTTCGTAAGGTAAAGACGCGAATAGACCAAGTTATGTTTGAAATTGCACAAAAACGTGAAAAGCTCCTCTATGGAGAGAGTTGAGCAATTCCAAAGCATCAATGTGGACCGTTGTACTCTATTTAGTGCTCTTAAATGTCTAACTTGCTAGTTGAGCCTTCGTGCCACGTTTCGTAAGGTAAAGACGCGAATAGACCAAGTTATGTCTCAAATTGCACAAAAACGTGAAAAGCTCCTCTATGGAGAGAGTTGAGCAATTCCAAGCATCAATAGTGGCCGTTGTACTCTATTTAGTGTTCTTAAAGTCTAACTTGCTAGTTGAGCCTTCGTGCCACGTTTCGTAAGGTAAGACGGCGAATAGACCAAGTTATGTCTCGAAATTGCACAAAAACGTGAAAAGCTCCTCTATGGAGAGAGTGAGCAATTCCAAAGCATCAATGTGGACCGTGTACTCTATTTAGTGTTCCCTTAGAAGTCTAACTTGCTAGTTGAG